>NC_058416.1:39196641-39251641 GCF_002201575.2 Neomonachus schauinslandi | reverse complement strand
CCTATTTGTATATTAGTAACAGTTGTTATAATGAGCTATTTTAAATAATCCATTAAAATGTATATAGGATTGGAAAAAAAAATCCAGTTTATCCCCTTTCAAACATTGATCAGAATGAAATCAGAATAAACTTTCTTTTCTAAAACCCTTTGAATTTGCTTTATGTAGAAAATGGTTTTCTGGAGTGTTCTTAGATACTTGGATGCTGTTGGTAGAAGTAGAAGGTGGTGGAACTTCTTAGCACCGTCAAAAGTAGTAGATGATAATATGGGTTTGAGGAACAGGAAATGAATGATATTTGAAGGGACAATGAAGGACATACCTCTCAGACCAAAAAGAACTTTTGCAGTTTAATGATTTCTTTTGTACTCTAAAAGACACTTTACAAAGTTGCTTTAGAACTCACAGTCCCAAGGACAAGACAGAACTTAACTTTGCAGATCTGTAATGTGACATGCAATTAATGCTCTATGAGCCGTTTGCCAGAAAAGAGTTCAATGGTCATCAGTTAAAATACTGTGATGATAATTTCAATTACTAGCTAATTTCTAGATTTGAGAATATACTTTATTTTTAAAGAATGATTACAATCCTTTCTGAGTCCTCACATGAACTGAGAGTGAAAATCTTTGGCACTTGACTCTTTGATAGGAGCATTTTCACTGTAGGGAAACAAAAAGAGTAGGGAACAATTGAACAGGAAAACATGATTTTTCAGGAGTGTTGTTTGGAAAGGTAAGTCCACTTTTAAAAGGGGTATACTGGCAAATTAGTAAATAGCTCTCCTAATAATTTATTAGAGGCTTTATTACATTTCATTAAGAAGGAATCACTGAGGTCACTTTTTAAATGAAGCAGTCAAGTTGGCTTTCAAAGAAATCCAACACAAATAAATCTAAAAGGCATGCCATTTCATCTCCTTGATCCTTTAGACCAGAGTTGAACCAGCCTGCCTGAACTGCAATGGGATGCGCAGGACAGATGTCTGTAGAGGTACAGAAAGTTAGGTCAAGCTATAAGACTTGATATAATGTGAAAGGACACATTATACTGTGTCAGCTTTGTTTCTTAATTTTATGTTTTTGTTCTGCTTGGTGTGATCACATTGATGATTGAATTTACCCTAGAAAAAAGACAAACTTCCTAAAGGTAAGGCCTGATTAACTTCTCTCCAAGAAACTAGCACAGTGACCTGAATATAGGTCCTTAATAAATTCTCATTGGCAGTGGTAAGAGTTAATCCACATGAGGGGTGCCTGGGTGGCTCAGTCTGTTGAGTGTGGGACTCTTGATTTTGGCTCATGTCATGATGTCAGGGACATGACATCAAGCCCCAGGTTGGGCTCCACCCTCAGCGTGGAGTCTGCTTAGAACTCTCTCTCCCTCTCCCTCTGCCCCTAAGCCCACTCGCATGCACGGACACACATGTGCTTTCTTTGTCTTTCTAAAATAAATAAATAAATAAATAAATGAATAAATAAATAAATAAATAAAATAAATCAATCTTAAAAAAAGAAAAGAATTAATCCATTTGAAACAGGAAGGTTCATGTTCCAACTTCTATTTCACCCAGTTGTGTACATAGAGAGAAAATGGGGGATAATCAGTAGCCATGGTAATATTTTCTCCTAATGTAGTAAATGGGTTTGAAGTTCACAATTGTTTGAAAAGCCTTTTGCCCTGGAGTTTTCTAAGAGCAAGTTGTTGGCATATTCAGTGAGAACACAAAGAAGAGAGTGATATGCCAGAGCTTTTCCCTCCCACATTTACTTCTTTTTGAATATGTTGTCCTGGGATTCACTTTAGAACTAGCCAAGATGAGAAGTAGACACAGAGCTTGACAAACATACCACTTCCAGATCAATCTTCACAGCTCTCTAAGTGAGGTGTAATCACTGTAAATCTTTTTTTGCAGTTGATTTATATTGTAATTAAGGCAGAGAAGAAGCACATACAAGGCCAAAAGTGGAAAAGTAGCACACATTTTTCACGGAAAGTTTTTCCCCCATAAGTCAGAGCACAAGAGAGTATTAGGAAAAAAAAATTACAAGGAACTAGTCACGCTCACGGACGTGATATGGGAGGATGTTAAGTCATCTGTGTTTTCTGTTTAAATGTATATATTTCAGTTGATTAAAAAGGCACATGGTGAATTGATCTTGCAGCTTATAAAAGCAATATTTCAGCTTCGGTGTTTTTTATTCTTTTTTTAAATCAAATTATCTCCCAAAGCATTTTGACTGAAGTTTATTAACAAGGCAATGCAGCTATTAATGCTCTGCAGTGCACTCTTGCAAAGTGAAGTAAGAGACATGACTTTTCCTATGCATACTGATCATACCTTCTGAAGGTCTAAAAGAACTAAAGATTGCATAGCTGAGTGGTTTTGAAGAAAGAAAATTGTTACTTTTGTCTTTTTTTATGCAATGTTATTAGATTTTTGGCGGGGGAGCATTCATAAGAAACATTATATTTCTAGATTTTAACTGGTATTTCAAATATTATCAGATTTCCAAAAAAGTAAGTTAGAAATTCAGAGAGACCGAACCAGCTACAGGCCTTTATGCTGGGACAGAGGAGACTGGGAAAAGAACCATGAACCTTAGGTGGATAACTAGGCTGCCTTTCAGAAAATGTTGTGTAGTGTAATTTATATTTACCAGGAAAATAGTCACATCTTTGGCAACACATCAAATGATAAAGAGAAAGTGATACTTTAATTTTGCATTTAACATAGTAATTTAAAAAGAGGATGACTAACCCTAAACCAATATATTCTGAGGGAGGAAAATTTTTCAAGACTTTTATTCTAGCCATTAATTAAAAAAAAAAAGTCCATGTGACTCCTCCACTGAATGAATGATCAAGCTCTGTGATCTCGCTAGACTCCTCAAAAAAAAAAAAAAGAAAAAAAATATCTATGGGTAATAATAGGCTCTGTTTTTCTTTTCAGGAAACAAAGGCTTGTCTATCTAGAATTGAGCATGAGAAGTAACCTCTCCCCAAATTATTCTGAAAATAAAATTGGATCCTACTTCATTTTTTTCTGTTCCCATATTTATTGCTAATTTAGTTAGCATAAATTTAATCCTAGGTGTGCTTTCTTTCTCAGAGGACAATGTTTCTTCCGCAGAAAAACAAAATGTTCTGTGGTCAAAAATCTGGTAACCACTGAATATTCTACCCCACTCTTTCAAGAGTTATAAAGCACAATAGCATATTAAATAGTCTCAGATATGCTGAAATTAAAAAAAAAAGGAGAACTGACTTAGTGTTTTAATATCCAGCATTTCAGAAATTTATTGTCTACTTGATCTTTTACTTGGTAGCACCTCTTAAGATCCCAAAGGATGTATTGTGGAGAAACTGTATTGGTAAGAAGAAAATAAGTTAAAATGAGACCTGGTTCTTAGATTTCAACCCTTGCATGGACAATGTAAATTACCTTCCTCTTTCATTTATTCACTCAACACTCATTTTTATTTGTTATGTTTAAGGCATCCCCTTCTGGTACCATGGCAGATATTGTGGTCAGAAGTGGAAAAGTAGCACATTACCACCCCCTTCTCACCCCCCACCTATCCCTTAAGTTGGAGGGCAAAATACAGTTTGGCCTCAAGGGATGTGGAAATAACAGTTTATCACAACACGGAATGTGATATGGCCACGGATGAGCTATAGTTTTCAGGAGGGAAATGCCACTTCCAGTTGTGAATTCAGTGACATCTCACGAATGAGATGCCTTGTAAACTACACCTCGAAAGATGAACCAGAAGACAGAAAAACATGGGATCTACTCAGGGATCACTGAATAAACAAACAAGTGTTTCTGGGGTACTAGATAAAACTAAAGGGATAAATTCGATCTATATTACCGAAGGTCTTGAATGGTACAATTAATCATTCATTTCACTCATCATTCTGGACTCTGAATTTGTTTTGATTGTTCTAAAAATCTAAATACACAAATGGAAGAGAATTGGCATTGCCATATATACTGAGGGTTCTAAAGATGAGCCCAAAGCTGTTAGCAGTAATTAGACAACACAGTGACTGGTAAATGGTTTGCTTATAATGTGTAAAATGGTTAATGGTCATATAACTTAAAAATCTCATGAGTTCTCTGATGTATACTATGTGTGAATATGAACATAGTCTCAAAGTTTGAAACTTTGTCAATTAGTCTAATTTTAGATTGCTGACTAGATAAAGTTTGACTTGGAAAATAGGCTTATGTGAACAAACTTAGCTCTGCATTTTAATTTTGTTTCATAAGAATACTTACATTTTCCTCTATATTGTATTTGAATTTCAATAATTTTTAAACCAACGTATTTCAGCTCACTATGAACTGCTGCTCCAGTAAAAACATGATTTGGAGTCCATGTGGCATAAAGTTATGAAGCATTTCGGAGGCCTAACCAAATGAGTATTTGCCAGGAAATGACCTAAACATGAAGGACCATGAATTTTAGAATTCTTACAAACTTGGATTTCTGTGTAGCAGATCCTGTAGTTTTGATGTTTGTATATTGTTTTTACCATGTTGGTGCAGAGACATAACTGGTTATTCTACATTTTTGACTTGACATCCTATAGTGTGGAATTTTAAGAGCAAAAAAGCTTAGTTTAGGTTTCCTAGATATTAGTTTAGTTGGGTTTGATTTTAAATGAGCTTTAAATATTCTCTTAGTTTTTTACTCTTTTACACAGACTAAGCTTAAATTATCTTTCTCTTGTTTTATTTAAAAAGCTTTAGGAAAACCATCTCTTGTGCATAAAAGTAGCTTCATTCAGTGCCATTATGAACTACCTCTCTTTATGTTAGACTTGATGATTAGAGTATCAACAAAAACCTCATAATTTTGTGCACCACCTTGTTGTTTACATTCATTAGAAATCTCAGGGGCACCTAAGTGGCTCAGTCGTTAAGCGTCTGCCTTCAGCTCAGGTCACGATCCCAGGGTCCTGGGATCGAGCCCCACATCGGGCTCCCTGCTCCGCAGGAACCTGCTTCTCCCTCTCCCACTCCCCCTGCTTGTGTTCCCTCTCTCGCTGTGTCTCTCTCTGTCAGATAAATAAATAAAATCTTTAAAAAAAAAAAAAGAAATCTCAGATAACCTATTTCCAGTGATCCTTCTGTACTGAGTGTCTTACTCATCAGAGCCTCTCAAAGAATCCTTTTGAGGAGGGTGAGCATGACACTGATGATGTGCTAACCTTGCAGGTGGATAGGTTTGGTTACAATCTCTAAAACTAGCCCTAAAACCAAAACAAAACCATTATGAATTTGGAATTTGCTATTATTTCAGCAAGCCTAAAATAAGGTATCCTTTTACATATACCATCTTTTCTTGAAATTCTCTTCACCCTGATTGCCCACAATGGAGTTAATTAATATATCCATTACCTTACAAATTTATCCTTTTTGGGGGGTGAAAACACGTGTGTTCTACTTTCTAGCAAATTTCAATTATGCAATACGATGTTATCAAATATAGTCATTATGTTGTACATTAAGTCCTCAGACCTTATTCATCTTATAGCTGAAAGCTTGTGCCCTTATACAAAGTTCTCCCATTTCCCCCATGCATACCCCAGCCACTGGCAAGCACTTTGAGTTCCATTTTTAAGTTTGTTTTTTGATTCTACATATAGATGATACCATGCAGTATTTGTCTTTCTCTCTCTGGCTTATTTCGCTCAGGACAATGCCCTCCAGGTTCATCGGTGGTGTTACAAATGGCAGGATTTCCCTCTTTTTAAAGAATGAATAATATTCCATTCCGTACATATACTGCATTTTCTTTATCCATTCATCTGTCAGTAAACACTTAGGTTGCATACTTTGGCAGTCGTGAATAATGCTACAACAAACGTGGGAGTACAGATATCTCTGTGAGATAATGATTTCATTTCCTTTGGATAGATACCCAGAAGTAGGATTGCTGGATCATAGAGGAGTTCTACTTTTAAATTCCTTTTTTTTTTATTAAAAAAATTTTTTTTTTAAGATTTTATTTATTTATTTGACAGAGACACAGCGAGAGAGGGAACACAAGCAGGGGGAGCGTGAGAGGGAGAAGCAGGCTTCCCACAGAGCAGGGAGTCCGATGTGGGGCTCGATCCCAGGACCCTGGGATCATGACCTGAGCTGAAGGCAGACGCTTAACGGCTGAGCCACCCACGCGCCCCTCTACTTTGAAACTCTTGAGGAACCTCCATACTGTCTTCCATAATGGCTGTACCAGTTTACATTCCCATAAATACTGTATAAGGATTCTCTTCTCTACACCCTCCTCAGCATTTGTTATCTCTTATCTTTGATGACTGATATCCTAAGAGGTGTGAAGTGATATATTGTGGTTTTGATTTGCTTTTCCCTAATGATTAGTGATACTGAGCACCTTTTCATGTACCTGTTGGATAACTGTATTGGAAAAATACCTATTCAGGTCCTTTGCCCATTTTTAATCAGGTTATTTGCTTGTTTTTTTGCTATTGAGTTATATGAGTGCCTTGTATATTTTAGATATTAACCCCTTATTGGATATGTGTGGTTTACAAATATTTTCTCCCATCCTATAGTCTGCCTTTTAATTTTGTTGATGGCTTGTTTTTCTGGGCAGAAGCTTTTTAGTTTGATGTAGTCCCATTTGTTTGTTTTTGCTTTTGAGGTAAGATTTAAAAAAAAATTATTGCCACGACCAATGTCAAGGAGCTCATCCCTTGTGTTTTCTTCTAGGAATTTTATGGTTTCTGGTCTTACATTCAAGTGTTAATCCATTTTGAGTTTTTTCTTTTTGTGTGTGTGTGAAATAAGATAGGAGTCCAACTTCATTCTTACACATGTGGCCATACAGTTTTCCCAACACTACTAAAGAAACTATCCTTTCCCATTGTATATTCTGGGTTCCTTTGTCAAAAATTAATTAACCATATATGCATGAGTATATTTCTGGGCTCTTAATTCTGTTCCATTGATCTATGGGTTTGTTTTTATACCATACTGTCTTGATTATGGTTATCTTTTGATATTTTTGATACAGTTTGAAATCAGAAAGTGTGATGCTTCCAGTTTTATTCTTCTTTCATATGGTTGCTTTGACTATTTGTGGTCTTTTGTGGTTCTTTGTGCATTTTAGGATAGTTTTTTTCTATTTCTGTGAAAAATTACATTGGAATTTTTACAGAAATTGCATTAAATCATCACTGCATTAGATCATTTTTGGATAGTATGGGTAATTAAACAAGAATAACTCTTCCAATCAACGAACATGAAATATCTTTCCATTTATTCGTGTCTTCTTTAATTTCTTTCATCAATGTTTATAATTCCCAGTGTACAGATCTTTGGTCCTTGGAAAATTTATTTCTAAGTACTTTATTCCTTTTCGTGCTATTATAAATGGGATTTTCCCATTTTCTCTTTCTGATAGTTCATTGTTAGTGTATAGAAACACAGCTGATTTTTGTGTATTGATTCTGTATCCTGCAACTTTACTTAATTTGTTTTAGGTCTAAGGGATTTTTTTTTTTTTTTTGGTGGAGTCTTTAGGATTTTCTCTATATAAGATCACATCATCTGCAAACAGAAAATTTTACTTCTTCCTTCCTGATTTTTATGCCTTTTATCTCTCTTGTCTCATTGCTGTGACTAGGTCTTCCAGCCCTATGTTGAATAAAAGTGGTGAGAGTGGGCATCCTTGTAATGTTCCTGATGGTAAGGGAAAAGTTTTCAGCTTTTCACTATTGAGTATGACATTGGCTGTGGGCTTGAAATATATGACCTTTATTGTGTTGAAGTACATGTGATCTATACCTAATTTGTTGAGCGTTTTTTTTTTTATTATAAAAGGATGCTGAATTTTGTCATATGCTTTCTCTGCATCTATTGAGAAAACAATATGATTTTTATCTTTAATTTTGTTAATGTGGTACATCATGTTTATGGATTTGTGTGTGTTGAACCGTGCTTATATCTCAGGAATAAATCCCACTTGATTATGGTGGATGATCCTTTTAATGTAGTGTTGAATTCAGTTTGCTAACATTTTGTTGAGAATTTTGTATCTATATTCATTACTGGTATTGACCTGCAATTTTTTTTTTTTTTCTTGTGCTGTCCTTGTCTGGCTTTGGTATCAGGGTAATGCTGGCCTTGTACCATAAGTTTGGAAGCACTGCTTCCTCTTCAATTTTTTGGAAGAGTTTGAGAAAGATTGGTATAGATTCTTCTTTAAATGTTTGGTACGATTCACCTAAAATCATCTGGTCCTGGAATTTTCTTTGTTGGGAGATTTTTGATTACTGCTTCAATCTCCTTATTAGTAATTAGTCTGTTCAGGTTTTCTATTTTTTTATGATCAGTTTTGGTGGGTTGTGTTTCTAGAATTTATCCATTTTTTGTAGGTTATCGAATTTATTGTCATATAATCATTCATAGTAGATTTCTATGACCCTTTGTATGTCTACGGTGTCAGTTGTAATGTATCCTTTTTCATTTTTAATTTTGTGTCCTCTCTCTTTTTTTCTTGGTTAAGTCTAGCAGAAGAGTTGTCTATTTTGTTTATCTTTTCAAAAAAAATAGCTCAGTTTCACTGATCCTTTCTATTGTCTTTCTAGTCTCTATTTCATTTATTTCTGCTCTGATCTTTGTTTATTTTTACTAACTTTAGACTTAGTTTGTTCTTTTTCTAGTTCCTTAAGGCATAAAGTTAAATTCAAGATCTTTCTTTTTTCTTACTGTAGGCATTTATTGCTATTAACTTCCTTCTTAGAACTGCTTTTGCTGCTTCCATTAGTTTTGGTATGTGTGTTTCCCTTTTCACTTGTCTCAAGGTATTTTTCTGATATCCCCTTTGATTTCCTCTTCAATCCATTGATCGTTCAGGGATGTGTTATTTAATTTCTATATATTTGTGAATATGTTAGTTTTCTTCTTGTAGTTGATTTCTAGTTTCATAACATGCGGTGGGAAAAAATGCTTGCTATGATTTCAATCTTATTAAATTTTTTAAGACTTTTTTGTGGCCTAATATATAACATATTCTGCGGAATGTTCCTTGTGCACTTGAGAAGAATGTGTATTCTGCTGCCATTGGATGGAATGTTCTATATATGTCAGTCAGGTCCATCTGGTGTTAAGATGTATTTTAAGTCTAATGTTTCCTTATTGATTTTCTTTCTGGATAATCTACCAATTTGCTCTTTTCCTGAAATGTTTCTGTATACTAACCCTTAAATTATTTATGGATTACATGCTCTTTGAGGGTATAAATTTTATCTGTTCATCTTTACATCTTAGAACCTGGCCCACTGCTTGGTCTGTTATAGATACTTGTTGAATTGAGTTATGATTGTTACTATCAAACATAACAGATTTTTGAATCTTGGTTTTTTGATCATTAGTGTCTTTCTTACATCTGTCTATTATAATGTGTCCATGGGAAGGAAAAGGAGGAGGATGTTTAGGGTAAGTCCTTAGAGGCGAAGAGTACATGAAAAGCCTGTGTTCTGGACCAAGAAAAAGAGAGACAAAGTGAGGAGGTGAGGAGTCTGATGTCCTCTAGGTTGTCATCCTCTCAAAGGGAGTAAATAGTTGAAATAACCAGATGGAGTAACATAAGAAAAATGCTATTCTTCTTTGAGTGTAACCTAGTGGAGACATAAGGAAAAAGGTCCTTATAGGGCCATATACAACCAGTATCATAATAATAAGGTAGCTATGATCAGGAATTGCTACGTCTGGGTAAATACCTAGCAGTATAACAGCTAGATGTTATGGCAGTCAGATCTTTAATTCTTTAAGAGATTGACAGAATATTTTCTAAAGTGATTGTTACCATTTTACCTTTCCACCAGTAGTGTATGAAAATTCCAGTTTCTCACCACCCCTGCCAACACATAACATGATCAACTTGAAAATTGTAGCAATTCTAATAAGTGTGTAGTGGTATCTTGTGGTTTTGCCTTTCATGATTAACTAATGCTGTCGAGCACCTTTTCATTGCTTATTTACCATTTGCATATCTTTTTAGGTGCATTGCCCATTCAAGTATTTTGCCCATTTTTTGTTGGGATATTTATATATCTAATATAAAGTTTGGAGATTTTTTTCAATGTGTATTCTGGGTACAATTTATTAAATATATACTTTACAAACATTTTCTTCCGGTATGTGGCTTGTATTTTGATTTTCTTAATAGTGTCTTTAGAAGAGCAGAAGTTTTACATTTTGGTGAAGTCCAGTCTATCTTTTTTTTTTTCTTGTGCGTTTGGTGCTGTCCCTAAGAAATATTTGTCCATTCCAACTGCACAAAGATTTTTTTCCTATGCTTTCTTCTCAAAGTTTTGTGGTTTTAGGTTCTACATTTCGATTTATGATACATTTGCATTAATTTCTGCATAGGATCCACGGTAAGGGTCAAAATTCATTTATCTGAATATACATATGTTGAAAAGACTATGTTGAATTGTTTTAGTAACTTTGTAAAAAAACAGTTGTCAGTAAATGTAGGTCTGTTTCTGTACTCCTTGTTCAGTTCCATTGATTTATTGATATATCTTGATCCAATGCCATATTATTTTGATTACTATATCTTTAACTGTATTCTTCCTTTACAAAGTTGTTTTAGCTATTCTATGTCCTTTGCATTTTCTTGTGGATTTTTAAAATATGCTTGTTAATTGCTTTCAAATGATTGGTATTGTGTGGAATCTTTAGATCAATTTGGGTAAAAAATGATATCTTAACAATATTGAGTCTTCTGATCTAAAAACAAGGTACATCATTTTCTTTATTCAGGACTTCCTTAATTTCTTTAAGTAATGTTTTGTAGTTTTCAGTATACAGGTCCTGCAAGTGTTTCATATTTTTATGATATTGTATAGGCAATTTTTTCTTAACTTCAATATACAATAATTGATAGTATATAGAAATATTTTGCATATTAGTGTTGTTATTATGTAAACTTGCTAAGTTTACTTATTAGCTTTATTGATTTCATTGGATTTTCTACACAGATGATAATGTTGTGTGCCAATTAAGACAATTTTACTTCTTTTCCAATCTGTATCTTTTTTTTCTTTCATTATTACATTGGTTGGAACCTCTACGACAATGTTGAGTATGTCTTCAAGTGAGTTACTTCACATGTAGTACAAAGTCATATAATATATTTCTTCTCTCTTGGCTTTCATGCTAATGTGGTCATACATTCTAGTTATAGATATCTAGAAACTATGTACTGTATTGCTATACATTGTTTGCTTAAACAGTCACTTGTCATTTACAAATGTTTTAAAAATATGAAAAAAATCTCATATGTTCCCTCAGGTAGTTACTATTTCTGGAAATGTTCCTTTGAATAGTTTCCTATTTTCACCTGGTGTCATTTTTCCTCTGCCCAAAGAACTTCCTTTAACATCTCTTATAGTGCAAGTCTGCTGGTGATGACTTTTTCAACTTCTGTATGTCTGAAAAAGTCTTTACTTTGGACTCTTTTAAAAGACATAACTGTTTATAAAATTCATTTCACCTTACTGAGTGTTAGTTATCCTGTGCCTCACCTTGTTGGCTTTCCCAGGCCATATTGCTTTAAAATATGTTACTCCACTGTCTTTTTTTTTTTTAAAGATTTTATTTCTTTATTTGACAGAGAGAGACACAGTGAGAGAGGGAACACAAGCAGGGGGAGTGGGAGAGGGAGAAGCAGGCTCTCCACGGAGCAGGGAGCCCGATGAGGGGCTCGATCCCAGGACCCTGGGATCAGGACCTGAGCCGAAGGCAGACGCTTAACGACTGAGCCACCCAGGCGCCCCACTCCACTGTCTTTTGATTTCAATCTGTTGTCAACCTTAGTTTTGTTCCTTTGTATGTAACACGTTTTTTCAATGTCTGGCTGGTTTTAAGATTTTCTCTTTATTACTGGTTTTGTGCAATTCGATTATGATATGTGCTCGTGTAGTTTTTTGTATTTCTTGAGGTTGTGGTCTTTTGAGATTCTTGTACATTTTTTGTGTACAGTTTGCACTAAATTTGGAAAAAAAATCAGCCATCATTTCTTTGAATATTTTTTCTGTTCTCTTCTCTTTCTCCTGTCCTTCAGGGAATCACATGCGACATATATTAGGCTGCTTGAAGACATCTCATAGCTTACTGAAACTCTTTTCACTTTAAAAATTATTTTTCTTTGTCTTTCATTTTGGATAGTTTCTGTTTCTTTGAATAAACATTCACTAATCTTTTTTTTATGAAATCTCAAATCCATCATTAATACTATCCTATGCATTTCTCTTCTCGGGCATTGTAGTTTTTGTCTCTAGGTTTCTATTTTGTGTCCTTCAATGCCTCTACATAATTTATTAACATATGGAAAACAGTTGTAATAATTGCTTAATGTACTTGTCTGCTAATTCTAACCTCTGTGGCAGTTCCATGTCAGTTTCAACTGGTTGATTTTTCTCATTATTGGTTGTATTTTTTTGCTTTTTTACATGCCTTGTGATGTTTTATTGGATGTCATACATTGTGAATTCTACCTTCTTTGGTGTTCGGTATTTTTATATTCCTATAAATAGTCTTGAGATTTGTTCTGGGTTACAGTTAAGTTACTTGGAAACCAGTCTGATCCTTTTGAGTATTGCTTTCAAGATCTGTTAGGTAGAGCCAGAGCTATGTTGGTCTATATTTAATTAATCCCTTATCGAGACAAGACTTTTCTGAGTCTACAAATTATGAGGTTTTTCATTCTGTCTTGTAGGAACATGTCTTGTGTACAACCAGATACATTGTAACTTTTCTTGGCCTAAGGTAGTTTTCTTATAAGCATATAATGCTCAACTAGTTATTCAAGGGAAATCTGCAAATTTCTAGGGTTCTCTGTAGGATACTCTCTCCTGTGTACTATAGCTGCCTTGATCTCCTTGAACTCTGAACTCCATTCACTCAACTCTTGGAGTCTACAGAAGTCTGCCTCTACTTCCCCCACCACCAGCTTATACTATGGCCTATAAATTCTCTCAGGGTAGTAAGCTGAAACAATTTATAGTCTTTCTGAATCACTATCCTTCACTGCTTGATTTGTCAAATGCCTTGAAAACTGTTGTTCCATATATTTTGTTGGGCATTTGGCTGTTTTAGGCAAAAGGGTAAATATGACCCCTGCAACTTTATTTTGGCTGTAAGGGGAAGTATCATTTGATTTCATGTATTTTGATAATTTCTTCCAGTTTCCAACCATAAACAAGTACCCCAAGAAACTGAGTGATATGCATGTGTGTGACTCCATTGTGGGATCCCCTTACAACCTTGGCTGGTAGAGTTTAGAAATGTGATCAATTTAATAGGTAAGGTTAAAGCTAAGAGAAATTTTCTATTAGTAATTCTAGGAAGTTTTTGGATATATATACCACTTCAATGGAGGAACATTAAAGAAGAGAAAGTTAATCTATAATACTGAAGCATATTTGTGGTCAATGTAGAGTTTTAGACTTGTATACCTGATACCTGTTCCTACGGTATAGGTGAATACCTTCCCCATAATTTCAATTACCAGTAATATCCTTATGAGTCCTAAAATGTTCTTGTTAGCCCAGGGGTCTTCCTAAGCTCAAGACTCATCACCTTACTATACATGTCCCTAGAATCTCCATGATCTAAATGAGCCTCAATTCTCTTTAATTTCAAACTTGAAATCAATCTAACATCCTTCCTTTGCTTCTGAATGACTTATTATGATATTCTTATGCCTTTATGGATTTGTACATGATTTTACATTCAATTAGGATAATTTTCCTACTGTCGGTTCCCTACAAAATGCTTCCTTGTACCCAGGTGTCCATAGACATTTTGGGGTATACATTGGTTTAATTAATCATAAATAGTCTCATGCTTTTCTCAAAACTATGAATTCCTGGTGCGCTTATGCCCCCATTGTCCCCTCTAGCTATAATGTACCGAATTGATTCTATTTGGGGGTCATTTCACCTTACTGAGTGTGTTATCCTGTGCCTCACCTTGTCAACTCAGCCACAAAATTTATCTCTTTTCCTTAATTTCCACAATAAAGACCAAACTGAAGGTTTTATGTATGGTAGTAGAAATTACTAGGGGCTTAGAGAAGGTGGGTAGTGGTGGATTACATCATTACAATACAGAATACTAATTAAACATCTTTGTTCCTGACTATACCTTAGTTATTTCTGCCAACCTGAGCTCTGGCCTTCCATCATATCAGCCCTTGAGGAATTCTTTACTATTCCTTGCACACAACAATTGAGTGACAAATTATGAAAGTTTCGCTTATTTTATCTTGCACACCCTACCTCAAGTTGCCTATCAAGATGTTTTTCTAACAGTTTAGCCATTGTTGATAATGCTGCTATAAACATTGGGGTGTGTGCACCCCTTTGAATCTGTATTTTTGTATCCTTTGGGTAAATACCTAGCAGTGCAATTGCTGGATCATAGGGTAGTTCTATTTTTAACTTTTTGAGGAACCTCCATACTGTTCTCAAGAGTGGTTGCACCAGTTTGCATTCCCACCAACAGTGTAAGAGGGTTCCCCTTTCTCCACATCCTCGCCAACACCTGTTGTTTCTTGTGTTGTTTCTTTTAGCCATTCTGACAGGTGGGAGGTGGTATCTCATCATGGTTTTGATTTGTATTTCCCTGATGATGAGTTATGTTGAGCACCTTTTCATGTGTCTGTTAGTCATCTGGATGTTTTCTTTGGAAAAATGTCTGTCCATATCTTCTGCCCATTTCTTAACTGGATTATTTGTTTTGGGGTGTTGAGTTTGATAAGTTCTTTATAGATTTTGGATACTAACCCTTTATCAGATATATCTAATAAAAATGTTTTTCTAAAAAAAATAAAAAATTTTCTGCTTAGAGAAATTTGGTAGTCTCTTTTTCCTCTGTTTAAATTCTGAATACGGGAAAGGAGAAATGTGTATTTAAAATCATTAAAATTTCTAAGTTATTGTTGATATTATGATGAAAAAATATGACACATTATTCGTTACCAAAAGAGGTTGAGGGAAATCAAAAGTCCTTGAATATACCTGAATTTCACAGCTGAAAATAATTTATTTAATTTATTTATAACTTTTGTCTTAGAAAACTGTTTTCTTGGAAAGGGCAAGATAAGTCTATTTTTATCTATGAATAAAAGACAATATCAGAATTGATAAAAATCAGAGAAATTGATAAACATGAAAATATAATTGAGCTTAATGGTTTTGTGACTTGATTCCTTGATAAGTAAAAATCAAAATGAAAATATAACTAAAATGTAGCTGCAATATGATGAATAAGGCCAGAATTCATTAGTTTATTAAAAATATATGATGGAACCACTATAATAAAGTAGAAAAAATTTTTATATGGTGTAAGGTATTTGAAGAAGATATGAAAGTGTTCTTAATTAAGGAATATTTCATGACTTTCATACACACTAGAAAGATTACTGGTACCACTTTACACAAGATTACCAAACTTAGCTGCAGCAAATCAGAGTTGATTTTAATAAAGTAAGTATATAACCTATTTTATAACATAAGCAGAAATTTAAAAGTTACAAAATTTACAGGAAAATAGCTAAAGATTTTAGGTACATATTGTCTGCATAATTTGGATTTAGTGATATTTAAGTTTTTGTATAAGTAAAAGAACTAGAAAAAGCACTCAATACTATCAAATCTTTAAATAAAACTTCAAAGTTCCATGAAGAATATCTTGCAAATTGAAAATAGACTTGAGGCTCCATGATCAGAGTTCATACAAGTAATTGAATTTATATGTACCAGTAACATTAATAAATAGATTTCTTGGTTTAAACAATTTCTTCAAAGATTATTTACAAATATAATAAAACTCATTTTAGATATTATTTAAAATAATTTAATTTTTAAAGTTAGCTCGTATAGTGTCATTTGGGATAAACAAAACTTACTAAAGATATTAGAATTATCTGTTATGGGAATGAAAATGCTTTGCTCTATGGCAAGTGTCTGAAAATATCATTTTTTGAATTGTTGCCAGAATATAATGGTTCCTCAGTTCTGAAAGATGTACAACTAATGTACCTAAAAGCAGCTCTTAATAAAATGATTTACTGTTCTTTGTCGTTTTTAATGCTTATTTTTGCTTTAGCACCTTTGTAAAACAAGCATGTTCTTTTTCTTGTATAGATTTTTGTTGCTTCTACTGTGGGACAGTTATGTTTCTAAGAACTACAGCTTTATTTGTTTTATCGGAATAAAAAACAGTCTGTGAAATTGGATTTATTAATATGGCCAAAAACAATTATTCTACAATCCAGTCATAGAGTCATTCTTTTTTTATATCATTAACACCTATGTAAACCTATGTTTGAAGGCAATTTGCTGGTATATAATCTTACTGAAATTATTCTGCCTTGTGGGATAATCTAGGGGAATTATGGGACCATACCTTAACAGTTTAACTAATCACATTCAAGATTTTCTGTACCTATCAATTGGCTTAGCTGGTAAAGCCATGGTGGTAATGGGCTTTAGTTCAAAACTACAGGCTTGATATATCTAGGCAGTAAATCATATTTCTTTCTTTTTTTTTTTTTTTAAAGATTTTATTTATTTATTCATGAGAGACAGAGAGAGAGAGGCAGAGGGAGAAGCAGGCTCCCAAGGAGCAGGGAGCCTGATGCGGGACTCGATCCCAGGACCCTGGGATCATGACCTGAGCCGAAGGCAGACGCTTAACGACTGAGCCACCCAGGCGTCCCAGTAAATCATATTTCTTATAGAAAAAAAAAATACCATGTCTACAGATTTCATCAATATCTTAGGCCATTTGTCTTGCAAATACAGTCTATGTGTTCCTTGTCACTGGCAAACTGTAGACTATCTTATTTAATAATAGTATGACAGATATTTATCCCATTACTGAACTTATCTTTGTTATCAAAACAATAATTGGTCACTTGGCCCAACTTAAAAATGATGAACAGAATGCCCTTTTAGAAGTGCTACCTTTAGTAACAAAATAATTAAGGAGCCCTTCATAGCCCATACACAACTAGATACTTTTTCTTCTCTCTTGTCAAATAATCAAGTAACATAATCTTTCATTGCTAATTTCTGAAGCCTCAAAATTCTTTTTTTAATGGACTTCCTTATTTTGACTGAACTTTTTGCTATTGTATATTTACTTGTAAATAATGAGCTCATAAATAAATGCAAATTAGTAAGTTTTTTTACACTACAATTTCTAGAAATGTGAATTCATAGGCTTCTTTTTACATATATCACTTTGGTTTTATACAATTTCTTGATTTTTTTTTAGCCTCAAGGGCAGACTGGAACCAGGAAAATTAATACACAAGAGATCTCTCAAATATTATTTCAAAAAATAAATTGTACTCTACCTACCTTAAAAAATCCACTGCCTCCAGGGCGTATCTTGTAAAAAAAAAAATAAAAAGATTTCTTCAAGTATGAAAAACTTGTATCTGATATTGTTCTTAACACTGCCCTGATTTATTTGTTTATTTATTAATTCAGTATCAGATTATTTCCTGGATACTACCTCAGATAATCATTTGATAAAGCTGCCCATTTTCTTCATTAAGCATTTATAGAGAACCTATTAAAGTGTATGCTCCCCAACACTCTATAAAGTATAATGCTGAACAAACCATGAGCCCTGCCTACGAGGATTTTAAAGACTTTTGAAGAAGATATGTATATATATACATGTTTTAGGTCTACATCAAATAAATGCCATAGGTACATACTTGACATATATGTCAAAACAACATGCATTCTACATTGCGTTTGGCACCCTGGGACTATACAGCTGAATATGGGATTGTTTTCAGCATCCCAATCTATCTGGTGAAAGAAATTCAAGAATGTCAAGCTTTAATAAAACAATTGCCATAAGAGGTATGAAAAAACAATCTCTGAACTTATAGAAGCAGGAAGGGTGTTCACACTCTTCTTGTAAGAGTTGAGGGTATCAGAGAGAGGGAGGCAGTGATGGAGATGACTTCAAAGGAACAGGAAGCAGTATCAGACAATCTCCAGAAGGGACGGAGACATATCAAAGAATATTTGTTTTACAAAAAGGAAGAAGAAAAGAAAGAAAGGGGGAGAATGATGTTTTGTTGAAATCCCAAACCAGGATTCATAGAGAGGTAAAAAAGATAACTATAGTAGAAATCAAGTGCCACATCCAGTTAAAGACAAGTGTTGTCCTTTGTTGTCTTTTATTATCTCTCAAATACTTTGTCTATCTCCAATGACATTACCTTATTTGAGGCCATTAGCTGTCGGAACTGCAGGAGTGTCTTAATCAATCCCATCTCCGGTCATGACACCTCTTTTCCATCTCCCCTTTCATTATCCACCTACTGTCTACTTCCCATGTATCAACCCAAGAAATCTTTCTGAAACTCAGATGTTATCATTTCCCTCTCCTTACAGTTATCAATCCCCAACCTCCTACCCAATATTTTCAGGATAAAATCCAAGATCTTTTCATGGCACACAACTATTGGCAAGATTTGGCTACTGCTTATCTGTACACTGACCTGTAGCTCTAGTTCAAGTGAATTCTATGTGAGTCATATGGACATATTATAATTTCAGTAATACGCAAGGTTCTTTCAGGTCTAGCTTTAGTACTTTCTTTTTTTCTTGGCCGAAAAGCTTTCCTACTTCTGTTTTTCACACTGTCTTTGCATTTATCACACTATATTGACAATGCCGCTTGACCTGTCTTTTCTGCCAAACTAGATTATTCATAAGAGCAGGAACTGAACCATGTTCATCTTTATAATGCATACACCTATATTTAATAAATATTTATTGATGAAAAGTTTCTATTTTTTGCACACACACACACACACACATACAAACACACATACACACAATTTCCCCGGATCTTTGCTATGCCTTAGCATTTTCAGGATTTTTAGAAACAATTTGTCTGTCTATAACTTGGTAAACTCATTATCTATTTTACTTAGCTCTTATAATTCTGTCATTTTAATTTTCTGATTGGTTTCTGTTCACATTTTCTTAGTGTTCCATATTGTCTTTTAGTCAAAAATAATTTGTATAAGTTTTCACTACCTCAAGGTATTCTATAATACGTGCTACTCTATTTTCTTTCTTTTTAAAAAATATTTTATTTATTTATTTATTTATTTATTTGTTTATTTATTTATTTATTTATTTATTTATTTACAGAGACAGAGAGAGCAAGCATGGGAGAGAGGTGGAGGAAGAGGGAGAGAGATCTCAAGCCCAATGCAGGGTTCAATCTCAAGACCCTGAGATCATGACCTGAGCCGAAATCAAGAGACTGATGCCCAAATGACTGACCCATTCCAGAAGCCCCTTTATTCTCTTTTCTAATAAAAGGCTACTACCACCATTTTTACCTGAGTATTTTTCTTTTTTTTAAGTATGTAATTCTTTTAAATTTATTTTACTATGTTAGTTACCATACATTACACCATTAGTTTTTGATGTAGTGTTCCATGATTCATTGTTTGCCTATAACACCCAGTGCTCCATGCAGTATGTGCCCTGCTTAATACCCATCACCAGGCTAACCCATCCCCCCACGTCCCCTCCCCTCTAAAACCCTCAGTTTGTTTCTCAGAGTCCATAGTCTCTCAAGGTTCATCCTCCCCTCCGATTTCCCCTCTTAATCTGAGTATCTTTCTTTTATCCATTTGGTAGATGTAGACTCTTTCTTCACTTATTAGATGGTCTACTTTCTCTTCTGATGTATATTTAAAAGGTCTTTCATTTGTCTACACCTAGTACTAATTTACATATTCCCCTCTTTTGTTTTGGTGACTTAGATATATCCTTTTACTGTTCTGTTTTTTTAAATTTCTACAAATATTTTTAAATTGGATCAAGGAAAAATCATGAACAGTTTCCATTTAATAAAGCCAGATGTGTGGGAGAGGCCTTTAAAGACTCAGGTACTGGCCATCCATGCATTTCGTTTCATGCGTGATATTTACATGTGTGCATAAGTTTAAATGTATTCTGGTGGATTTTTGGCAAATATTGAACCAATTATGTAAATTTTATAAAAAACTCAAAAACAGCATAAACTGTTTCATGTCATAATGACTTAAGTCTGGATAATATGTCATATCTTATAATATAAACAGCCATTTAGCTTAACAGATGCCATGACTATGGAATGTTTTCCACAATAAGTTAGTAAGATACAAAATCAAATGCTCAAACTCTCCCACCCTCTGTGCATGGAGGCTGGTTTCAAAATACACTTAGGATGCTCCCAAGGAGGCTGTGAGTCAGTACAATTCCACGCTAAATGAAAATGCCTAACTAAAAAGCATATGGTATTTTGAGGCAATTATGCATTTTGTAATGCACAGAAATATACCTCAAAGATACACCAGCTCTTAGCTGTAACTGCAGACACTGATGACCACAATCTTACAACTTTTTTCTCATGGCCTTTGTTATATAGTATATTCTTAATTTTTCTCCTAATTCTTGGTCTTCTCTTCTTTCTCCTTTGATTTTGACATATTTCTCTCCAGCTGAACCTAGGAAATTTGCTAAGGTACTTGCCGTTGTTCCTCTGATTTTTTTTTTTTTTAATTCATTGACTTCCTGAGAATTACAAAATGTCTGGCTTTATAGTTTGACCACAAAACGTGTTGTTATAGCCCTTCTTGGTCATCTACGTCCCAATCAGTATTTCAGTTGATACAGGTCCCACTCTCTTATTTGGTTATGTATTACCTAAATGAGACTCTTCACTTCACTTGAGGTTAGGGCCCTACCAATTCTCCTTTCTTTTTCTTGTTATTTTGGTTATCTTTAGCTTCACAGTTTAGAGTCATGTTGTTCCTTGTTTTCCTCTATTTCACCTGAGTCTATTTTTCAATAAGTCAGTGTGATTATGCCTTTGCAATGTCCATCATTCCCCCCTTTTTCTTTATTTCCTTTGCTGTTACCCTAGTTTAGGATCTTGTAATTGTAGACCTACATTTTTTAACAGTAGCTTTTCAGCTCCATTTCTCAAATATTTGCACTGAAACTCTAGTCTGGATGAGTTAGCTTTTTAAGATGTCACTTGTGTACTTAAACTCTCTTAAGATGACTATTCACTATTAGCTGCATCCAGTTTGCTCCTTTGCTTAACTTTCATTGTCTTTCACAATACATTCACAATATATATGCATTTCTCTCTCTCTCTCTCTCATCCCAAACATAAGCACTCTGCAGCAACATGTTTCATTTGCTTAGTATGGATTAGGAATCAGAAAATCTGGGATCTAAATCTGGTTCTACCACATGCATGCTCTGTCATGGGGATGTTCATTTAAGCTCTTTGAGAGTTAATTTACCTGTAAAATGGGTATAATAAAATCTCCCTTCCCAGGGTTACTTGTGATAGTCATATTAAAATATGCACAAATTGAAAATGTAAAGTGGCATAGAAATATCAGCCAATGCAATGATGCTGGAACTCACTAGCTACCCTCAGGAGTTATCTGCATTGATAGGGTGCAGCGGTCTTTACTTCTTCACAAAATGACTGTAGAATACTACTAACACAGCACTGTGAGATGACTAACTCCTTATTCATAATGTTTGGAAGAGTTTTTTTTTTTTCCCCTAGCTTAACTTTTATAAAGTAAAGAAAAGATAAAGAGGACATGAGAAAGATTTTCTGTAGGATCACTGTTATTTAGAGTCTGTCAGAATAAATATTTCTAAAGAAGGAAGGAGAGCTAAAAGGGGAGAGGAGATGAAATAAGAGAAGTAGCTCGATACAGTAAAGATAACATTTTATAATCCAACATCATCCCTGGATTTTGACTTTTGAATGAATCAGCTGGCTGAGAACTTCTTGATCCAAAACAGGGAAAGATGCCAGCTGGCAAATCTTAAGGCTAAATGCAGAGATCCTCCAACTTCTATCAAAAGGTTTTAATAAGAAACAGGCATTTAATTTATTACAGAAGAATCAAGGAAAGATCCAATTGTGCAGTCTTGCCATATTTGTTAGAAATTATATGTTTGAAGGCCAGCACAGGAAAATTTTGACATATATAAGGAATTTTGATTTCATGCTTTGCTCACTGCACTGCAGATGTTTTTATTTATTTATCTGTTTGTTTGCTTTCTGCATCCAAAATGGTGTGATGTTACCCTATCAGTAGGATGTGGGATCAACTCTGGAAAATGAAACTCTTGTTCAAAATAGTGTCAGCAATATCTATAGGCACTTCTATCTGGGGAGGTGTGTGTCACGGCAAGTGATGAGAAATTTAAATGTACTTCAGTACAATTTGTGGATATGGGGGAGTCTTACACTCATTATTAACTAATTTTAGCCTATTTACTTAATCCTCAAATCAATTTTAACAACATTAGGATATTAGAATATTGGATGTCATATTATAGGTTTGGTAAGAAATATGCCCAATGGAGTAAATCGGGATATAGGAGAATGCTGCACATTTCATAATTTTATACTAAGCAGTCAAGTTTTCATTCTGGTAGGTCATTTGATTCTCTGCAGGTGGCTATGCCTGCCTCTGAAGAGAGAGCCCTGAGTCACATGTTACACAAATGGAATGTGATTATCTTTGTGGGTAGCATCATATGATTTGGAACAAGTCTTTAGGTCTAATATAAAGATCCTTCAAATAAATCATCCAGCTAAGCTTCTGTGGCCCCAAACTCCTAATTTAAAAATGTTGATAAATGAAGTACCTCTTTAGTTAATAAATGAAGTATCTCTTTAGTTATCCTTTGTCAGCAACATTCATTTTAATGGAAAGTGAGTTTACAGGGTTACATGATTGAACTACTGAGCCAAGTCAGTGTTGGCAAATGATGGGCTAAATTATTGATGTTACACACTAATGAATTTTGATGAGAAATAAAACACAGACATTATGTTTCAAGTGGTTCATAATTATTTTTGTACTTTAAAAGCAATTTTATTCTTTTTCCAAATCATACTGGTTCTGTAAAGCAAAAACATAGTTAGTAATTATACTAAAATTATTGAGTTTGTGGCAAAAAATGCTCTTGCAAGTTTTCATTTCTGTGAAGATAATGTTATTCACACTAGGTTTCTGATTTCCTTATATACTTCTGGGAAAAGATAATTAAATTAAATGTCTAAATTTTAAAACCAGTGTCTTTAAATAAGATAATCTGCTTTGCAACCATGGTTAGCATTTCAATAGATGCATTTATAATCTATGATATGTCTATCGACACATTTACTGGAGCTGTGCTGAAATATCATAATTATTTCAGGTAATGACAAAAACAGAGGGACTTCCATGAAGCAGCTTTGTTTTAGTAAAGAAGCTGACTCCAAATGTGTGATGCAAAATGAAGTGTGTACTATAAAATGATAGATGTTTGACAAAATCAGGGCCTGGTGGCAATAATTGAAGCAAGTTCATATTCAGTAAGGCACACAAAGGCTTATACATTCTCCAATATAATTACAGTGTCCTGTAATATCTCCTCATGACTTTACTGTCCCAGATTGACTAAGTGTGTGGGTCTGTGACTTTCCTTCTTTATAGTGGAGTGACTCAAACAAAGGCTCACTCTGAAGAGATCTTAAACTGATTTTTAGTTAAGAGGGATCAGAAGTAGAAATCATAGGCAAGGTATTAGTTCAAAGATTCATTACTTGCTGGTCATGAGTCTGGACAAATCTTTCAGCTTCTCTACAGCTCAGTTACCAAACCCCCTAAATAGGGCAATAGGTCCTCATCTCCCATCAGAGAGGGCTGTTATAATTCACAAATCAGATACGCATGAAGAAATCTGCTATGTAAATATAATGTAAATTTACTTATTATAGTTGCATAAATCTAGTTCATTTAGAAAGGTCATCAGAATTAGTTCAGAAAAAAAATATATATTTTTACCAACTGGGGGATATGATGCAGAAGAAATGAATGGGAAGAATATTCAAGTCAATATTTGGTCAACATGCTAGATTATTTTCCCCTTAAGATAATATGTGAAGATCCATACAAGAATAAATGTTCAAAGGTAAAACTTTTTTTACTGTGTTGGATTGAGATAGGAAATGCAGTGCAGTGTACTTTATTTCTCACTTCATGTACACTTTATATAAAATAAAAAAAAATATTTGGAGTTGTTTATCTTAACTCTATAATATCCTGTTCCCAAGTTAAGGTTTACTGAGTCACTTTCTACATCTTCATAATTTTCTCTTTATCTTTGATAGACTTGGCACCATTTGTGAATAAGTCTACTTCAAATCTTTTTTATATTTTACAATCTTATCCTAATATTTTCTTCTTGTTATAACTGCTCTGTTCATTGTTCTATAATCTTGATACTCTTGCATGAAAAATCATGTGTCTGTATTAATCTCACATCAAAGCAGCATCATTATATAATGATGATGCTAAGTTGTATGAAAAATACCTACTGGATATGCTCCATTAGTCACTAATTTTCAAACTTAAAGTTCTGTCTTTGAAAAACTCCTCTCCCCCACACAACTGACATGGCTCCTCCACTTGAAAAATGTATTGTCTGTATAAAGTGAGTTTTTAAAAAAATAAAAATGCTGGGTATTATTTTAAGTCCAAGGAAAAAAATCAGAACACATAAAAATTTATGTCTTTCTAATAAAACCAATCATAAATATACTTAATTTCAAAATAAAAAGGACTATAATCTGATTTTAACATGTTATTTAGCAGAATAAAGAGAGAAGTTAATTTAATTCTTGGAACTTAATACTGAGAAATGCTTTATTAACCTCCTGAATTTACACCACATTGATATATGTGTGAAACGAACATGTTTCCGTATCTTAGATATTAGTATTTGAATTGAGGGTTCTCCTTTGTTTATCTTCAAATGGAAGAAAGATAGGTGATTCAATGCTACCATTTTACCCACATGCGCTCACAGATGTTATCAGAGAGACTCTTCTAGCTATTTTGAGAGGTGAAAGAGTCAGACCAATACCATAAATGACAAAGAATTGAAGAGTGAAAGGTTACTAATGGAGTGGAAACTACCTCAAGGGAAACAAGAAGTATATGGGAAGCTCTTAAACACATTCAATTCAATTCTGGCAGTCAAGTCAACATGAAATAAATAATATTGACTAGGTTACATTAACAGTTAAGAAGAACTTCATTTATTCCAAATCTTTATTAGGATGTTCCTAGGTGCTATCCTAGGTTCCATATGCTGAATGCTAAGTAGGGGCCACTAAAGATATGGCCCTCATCATGTCTTTGAAGGTGTTTTGTACTCTTTTCTACCTTAGCCCCATGATCCATCCATAGAGGCCCTTTAATTCTACCTGAAGGAAACTATTCAGCTTCATGCCTCTCAAATTGTCAGTTCCATCACATGGGTTAATCTTTCATCAATTTATTTACCTCTGTTCAAAGTATTTTCTAATTTCTTTTATAATTCCTTTCTTGACCCACATGATTAGAAGTGTGTGACTTCTTTGAGAAACTTTTCAAATACCTTTCAACTACTGATTTCTGATCATTTCTTTGTAGTCAGACAACATATTCTTCACTACTTCAATTCTTTTAAATTTATTGAAACTTGCTTTATGACCCAGGATATGGTCTATATTTGGAAATGTTCCATATGCTCTTTAAAATAATGTATATTCAGTTATTGTTGAATGGAATGTTTTATAAATGTCAATAAGGTCTAGGTGTTTGATAGTGTTGTTCAATTCTTCCATATTCTTACTGATTTTCTGTCTGCATGTTCTATTAATTCCCAAGAGTAGTAAAGTCTCAAATGATAAAAAAAACCCTCAAATTATAATTATGCATCTTTTTATTTCTACTGTAATTTTTCTCAGTATTTGCCATATGTATTTTGAAATTTTTTATTAGATGCATACACATTTAGAATTATGTTATGTGCTTGATAAACTGATTCTTTCTCTTAATAAAATGACCCTCTTGATCCCTGGTTATAGTTCTAATTGTGAAATTGAATTTGTCTGATATTAATATAGCCTTGCCAATTGTATTATGCTTGGTGTTGCATGGCATGTTTTTTTCTATCTTTATACTTTTAACCTATCATGTTTTCATAGTGTATCATTTATAGACAATTAAATTTGAATCTGTGTTTTTATATAATGTGACTGTATCTGTTTTTTGATTGGACTTTTTAGTCCACTTATATTTAATATAACTTTTAGTATGGTTATATGGCCTATAGATTTGATATTTTTGCTGGATAGAGAATTCTGAGTTCATTTTTTTCTTTAAACAGTTTAAAGATTTTTTTTATTATGTTATGTTAGTCACCATACAGTACATCATTAGTTTTTGATGTAGTGTTCCATGATTCATTGTTTGTGTATAAGACTTAATGCTCCATGCAATATGTGCCCTCCTTAATACCCATCACTGGGCTAACCCATCCCGCCACCCTAAAGATATTCTTCTATGTCTTTTGGTCTCCATAGTTTCTGATGAGATGTTAGAGGTAATTTTTCATTTCCTTCCTTCTGGATGCTTTTACATTTTATCTTTATTTTTTAATTTTCATAATCTTTAGTTTTCAAATGTTGACTACAATGTAAATATCTTTTTGGGGGGTTCTTTGAGTTTATTTGGATCTATATTTCATGTTTTCCACCAAAAAAACATATTATTTTTATACTTTTCATGGCACTCCCCACTGGTAGCCGATAAGCTACACTAATACCGCGAGAAGAAATACTTGAGAACACAAAAATTTTAGCACTTGGTTTGATAAATGGCCAATAATTATTTACTGAATGTTCAATGCATACCTCTAACACCAAACCTAAATTAGACTGTTATTTGTGACCTTATTTAAGACCTTACTTTATCTCTTGTCTTTCACTGTCTTCCTCTGAGACAATCTAATCTCAGTAACAAACACACAGAAAATTGCCATAGTATGATCGTTTAAGAGCAGGTATCCTGTAGCCAAATTGTTTGGGTCTAAATCCTGTCTCTTCTATTAGCTATGTGACCCTGGGCAAAATATGTAATCTCTGTGTGCTTCAATTTCCTCTTCCATAAAATGGGGACTATGAAAGCACCTCCTAAGGTTGTTTAAGAATTAAATGAATTAAAATTTATAAAGCACAGAGGACAATGTCTGGCACATAGTGAGGATGAGATAAACGCCTTGTTAAAGAAAGAAAAGAAAAGAAAATCAAGAAAAAATGTCTATTCCATAGCCATGGAATCTTTTTTCCAAGTCCTTTATACTTCCTCTACTTTAAGGTGTTCCTCCCTCCATCTCACACAATAATGTTCCTCTTTATTTATATTCAGTTACTCATTCCTGGAAGCCTGTTTCAAGTCCCATCTAATTTACAAAGGTATTCCTCTGAATTCAGGCCTATGTAGCTTTCTCCACTTCCTGGCCATAAAGTTTATTGTCTACACCTGGTGATACAACCATTTAACTAGTTACTTTCTAGTATTTTATATATCTACCTCTTCACTTTGTTTCTGATTTTCCCTGTATTACATTTTATTCCTTAATAATATAAAATTAGTTGTCATTTTCCCTGTATCCTATGCACCAATCCATTTTATTTTCATATATCTTTGCTCAAACCATTTCCTCTTTCTATAACCCCTGCCCATCTTTTGTTGATGTCTCCTCACCTTTCAAGATTTTATTTAGGAGTTAACCCCTTCAGGAGACTAACCTTACATTGGCACGTTGGGCTAAGTGCCCTTCTTGCCATCATTTTTATTTACACAACTTACTGCATCTGCCTCCTCTATGAGATCACAAGCTCTCTGAAGACAGATTATATCTTCCACCTTTGGACTCTCAGTGTCTAGCAAAATGCCTTTTACATAGAAGGCACCTCCAAAAAATGTCTTGATGAAATCCCAATAGTTCATTTTTGCCCTTGCTTCCCTTGCCTTTGGCGATGTTTCTAGGAAGAAGTTGCTGCGGCTGAGGTCGAAGAAGTTGCTGCCTGTGTTCTCCTCTAGGATTTTGATGGACTCCTGTTTCACATTTAGGTCTTTCAGCCATTTGGACTCTATTTTTCTGTGTGGTGTAAGGAAATGGTCCAGTTTCATTCTTCTGCATGTGGCTGTCCAATTTTCCCAACACCATTTGTTGAAGAGACTGTCTTTTTTCCATTGGATACTCTTTCCTGCTTTGTCGAAGATTAGTTGACCGTAGAGTTGAGGGTCCATTTCTGGGCTCTCTATTCTGTTCCATTGATCTATGTGTCTGTTTTTGTGCCAGTACCATACTGTCTTGATGATGACAGCTTTGTAATAGAGCTGGAAGTCTGGAATTGTGATGCTGCCAGCTTTGCTTTTCTTTTTCAACATTCCTCTGGCTATTCGGGGTCTTTTCTGGTTCCATACAAATTTTAGGATTATTTGTTCCATTTCTTTGAAAAAAGTGGATGGTATTTTGATGAGGATTGCATTGAATGTGTAGATTGCTCTAGGTAGCATTGACATCTTCACAATGTTTGTTCTTCCAATCCATGAGCATGGAACGTTTTTCCATTTTTTTGTGTCTTCCTCAATTTCTTTCATGAGTATTTTATAGTTTTCTGAGTACAGATCCTTTGCCTCTTTGGTTAGATTTATTCCTAGGTATCTTATGGTTTGGGGTGCAATTGTAAATGGGATCGATGCCTTAATTTCTCTTTCTTCTCTCTTGTTGTTGGTGTATAGGAATGCCACTGATTTCTGTGGATTGATTTTATATCCTGCCACTTTACTGAATTCCTGTATGAGTTCTAGCAGTTTTGGGGTGGAGTCTTTTGGGTTTTCCACATAAAGTATCATATCATTTGCAAAGAGTGAGAGTTTGACTTCTTCTTTGCTGATTTGGATGCCTTTTATTTCTTTTTGTTGTCTGATTGCTGTGTCTGGGACTTCTAATACTATGTTGAATAGCAGTGGTGATAGTGGACATCCCTGCCATTTTCCTGACATAAAAAAAAAATACTTTATAGTTTTCCAAGTACAGGTCTTTCACCTCTTTGGTAAAGTTTATTCTTAGATGTTTTATATCTTTGGTGCAACTGTAAATGGGACTGTTTTTTAAATTTCTATTTCTGCTGTTCATTTTTGGTGTATAGAAATCCAACAGATTTCTGTACATTGATTTTATATTCTGAAACTTTTGATTTCATTTATCAGTTCTAGCAGTTTTTTTGTTGGAGTCTTTAGGGTTTACTATATATTGTATCGTGTCATCTACAAATAGTGGAAGTTTTACTTCTTCCTTACCAATTTGGATGCCTTTTATTTCTTTTTTGTTATCTAATTGCTGTAGCTAGGACTTCCAGTACTATGTTGAATAAAAGTGGTGAGTGGACATCCGTGTCCTTTTCCTGACCTTGGGCAAAAGCCCTCAGTTTTTTCCCATTGAGTAAGATGTTCACTGTGGGTTTTTCATATAAGGCAATTATTGTGTTGAGGTATATTCCCTCTAGACCTACTGTGTTTAGGATTTTTATCATGAATGATGTACTTTGTCAAATCCTTTTTCTGCATCTATTGAAATGATCATATGGTTTTTATCCTTTCTCTTATTGATGTGCTGTATCACGTTGATTGATTTGCAAATATTGAACCACCCCTGCACCCTGGGGATAAATCCCACTTGATTGTGGTGTATGATCTTTTTAAAATATATTGTTGGATTCAGTTTGCTAATATTTTGTTGAGGATTTTTGCATCTATGTTCATTAGAGATATTGGTCTGTAGTTCTCTCTCTCTCTCTCTTTTGTGGTGTCTTTATCTGGCTTTGGAGAATACTGGCCTCATAGAATGAATTTGGAAGTTCTCCTTCATCTTCTGCTGTTCAGAAGAGGTTGAGAAGAGTAGATATTAACTCTTCTTTAAATGTTTGGTAGAATTTGCCTGTGGAGCCATCTAGTCCTAAACTTTTGCTTGTTGGGAGTTCTTTGATTACTAGTTCAATTTCATTGCTGGTAATCGGGTATTCAGATTTTCTATTTCTTCTGCCTCAGTTTTGGTAGGTTATATTAGGAATTTATCCATTTATTCTAGGTTGTCAAATTTGTTGGCATATAATTTTCTGTATTATTCTCTTATAATTGTTAGTATTTCTGTGTTGTTGGCTGTTATTTCTCCTCTTTAATTTGTGATTTTGTTTATTTGAATTCTCTCTCTCTTTTTTTTTTTTGATGAGTATGGTTAGAGGTCTATCAATTTTGTTGATATTTGGAAAGAACCAGCTCCTGGTATCTTTGCTCTGTTCTATTGTTTTCTAAGTTTCTATATCATTTATTTCTGCTCTAATCTTCATTATTCTTTCCTTCTGCTAGTCTTGGGTTTTGTTTGTTCTTTTTCTAGCTCCTTTAGGTGTAAGTTTACATTGTATATTTGAGATTTTTTTCTTGTTTCTTGAGGTAGGCTTGTATTGCTATAAACTTCCCTTTAAGAATTGCTTTTGCTGCATTCCAAAGATTTTGGACCATTATGCTTTCATTTTCATTTGTTTCAATGTAATTTTTAATTTTTTCTTTAATTTCTTGGTTGGGCCATTCATTGTTTAGTATGTTATTTAATTTTCATGTATTTGTGTTCTTTCCAAATTTTTTTCTGGGGTTGATTTCTAGTTTTATAGTGTTGTGGTCAGAAACGATGCATGGTTTGACTTTGATCTTTTTAAATTTGTTTAGACTTGTTTTGTAGCCTAATATATGGTCTATTCTGGAAAATGTTCCATGTGCACTTGAAAGGAATGTGTATTCTGCTATTTTAGGATGGAATGTTCTGAATATATCTGTTAAATCCATCTGGTCCAGTACGTTATTCAAAGCCATTGTTTCCTTGCCGATTTTTCTGTTTGGATGATCTGTCCACTGATATAAGTGGGGTGTAAGTCCCCTACTATTATTGTATTACTATCAATTGTTCCTTTATGTTTGTTATTAGCTGTTTTATGTATTTGGGCGCTCCCATCTTGGGTGCATAAATATTTACAATTGTTGTATCTTCTTGTTGGATTGTCCCCTTTGTTATTATATAGTGCCCTTCTTTGTCTCTTGTTACACACTTTGTTTTAAAATCTATTTTGTCTGATATTAGTATGGCTACCTGGCTTTCTTTTGACATTCATTTTAATGCTAAATATTTCTTCATCATCTCACTTTCAATCTGGTTGTATCTTTAGGTCTGAAATGAGTCTCTTATAGGCAGCATATAGATGGGTCTCGTTTTTTTAATCCACTCTGTCACCCTATGTCTTTTGATTGGAGCATTTAGTCCATTTACACATTCAAAGTAATTACTGATAGATATGTATATATTGCCATTTTGTTACTTGTTATGTGGTTGTTTTTGTAGTTTTCCTCCGATCCTTTCTTCTCTTGTTCTCTTTCCTGGTTTGTTGGCTTTCTTAGTGATATACTTGGATTCTTTTCTCTTTGCATATCTATTACTGGTTTTTGATTTATGGTTACCATTAGGTTTGTATATAACATCTTCTGCATATAGTAGTCCACATTAAGTTGATGGTTGTTTAAATTGGAACCCATTCTTTACTCCTCTCCCCTCCATGTTTTAGGTATATGGCATTATATTTTACATCCTTTTATTTTGTGAAGCCCTTGACTGATTTTTATAGATATACTTATTTTTACTCCTTTTGTGCTTCCAACTTTTTATACTCTCACTTATGGTTTTTCTTTTCCACTCAAAGGGTCCCCTTTAATATTTCTTGTAGGGCTGGTTTAGTGGTCATGGCTCCTTTAGATTTTGTTTGTCTCAAAAACACTTTGTCTCTTGGGACGCCTGGGTGGCTCAGATGGTTAAGCATCTGCCTTCGGCTCAGGTCACGATCCCAGGGTCCTGGGATCGAGTCCCGCATTGGGCTCCCTGCTAGGTGGGGAGCCTGCTTCTCCCTCTGCCGCTGCCTCTCTCTATCTCTCTCTCTCTCATGAATAAATAAATTTAAAAAAAAAATTTTTAAAAAAACACTTTGTCTCTTCTACTCAGAATGATTGCATTGCTGGATAGAATATTCTTGGCTGTAGATTTTTCCCTTTCAGCACTTTGACTATATCATGCCACTCCCTTTTGGACTAGAAAGTTTCTGCTGAAAAAATCCACTGATAGCCTTACGGGGTTTCTCTTGTAACTGTCTTCTTTTCTCTTGCTGCTTTAAAATTTTTTTCTTTATCACTATTTTTTGTCATTTTAATTACTACGTGTCTTGGTATGGACCTCCATGTGTTGATTTTGTTGGGGACCTCTGTGCCTCCTGGAATCTGGATATGTTTCCTTCCCCAGATTAGGAAAGTTTTCAGCTATTATTTCTTCCAATAAATTTTCTGCCCTTTTTCTCTCTCTTCTTCTTCTGGGATCCCTATAATATGAATGCTATTAAACTTGATGGAGTCATGGATTTCCCTAAGTCTATTCTCATTTGCATAATCCTTTTTCCTCTCATTTGCTCAGCTTGATTACTTTTCATTACTCTGTCTTCCAGGTCATTGATTCGTTCCTCTGCTTCCTCTAGCCTGCTGTTTATTCCACCAAGTGTATTTTTAAATTTCATTTATTATATTCTTCATCTCTGATTGATTCTTTTTAATCTCTTTGTTAAGGGTCTCAATGATGTTCTCCACTCCTTCTCAAGTCCAGTGAGTGTCCTTATGATCATTACTTTAAATTCACTATCTGGCATAACACTTATATCCATTTTGTTTAGTTCTCTTGTGGTTTTGTATGGTTCTCTCATTTGGGACATACTCCTCTGTCTCATCATTTTGTCTACTTCTCTGTGTCTGTTTCTTTGTGTTGGGAAAGTCAGCTACATCTCCTGCTCTTGAATGTAATGGTTTTATGAAAAAGAGATCCTGTAGTGCCCTGCAGTGCAATGTCCTTTGTTCCCTAGAATCTGGTGCTTTAGGGAGTGTCTCCTATATGTGTTACATCTGCCCTGCTGTTGTGTCCTAGCCAACTTTTCCTTCAGTCCAGTCATTTGCAGAGGCTCTCTTTGCCTGTTGTGGGCCATGTTTGGTCACTGGCTGGATGGGGTGCATTTTAACAAGGTGTGCACTGGTCTGCTTGTGAAACGAGGCCTGCTGCCACTGCCACTGTGGCCACTGAAGCTGAGGTCCCATAAAATGGTTGGGTTGGGAGATGAGGTGTTGGTGGGGTTTGTGCTGGTCTTCTGGGAGGAGGAGACTTTCAGCACCTGGACTGAGGCAAGAGTGACTGGGAAGGGTGAATACACAGAAATGTGGGGGACAGGGCTTGGTGTAAGCAAGTTAGGTAGTGAGTGTTGGCACCATGCTGGTCTGCTCAGGTGGCCCTGTGTTTATGCTTGGAGGTGGGGTTGTGAATTGGTGCCTTCAGCTCCTCTGTTCCTGAGGGGTCTCCCTGTGATCACTGCCTCTCTGGCCATGCTCTGAGATGAGTAAATAACTCTCCCTCCAGTATGGCCCTGGCATTTTTCAAACTTCTGCTTCCATGTTGTATCTCCATGGGCTTTTGCCATGTTGTCTCTTTAAGGGTAGGGATTCTACTTCCTAATGCTCTCCAGGCTCTCCTGAAGTTGAATCCACTGATTTTTTAAAATCCCATGTTTAAAGTCCTGGTAGTTGTACAAACTCACAAGATTCATCCCTTCTCATTTTCAAAGCCATATGTTATGGGGATTTACCTTCCCTGTGAGGGCTTTCCAGTGTGATAGTCTACTTTTTGCCCTTCTCCACACCATGGGCTCTCTCCCCTCTGCTGACAGTCACAGTCTGGTTTGATTCACTCCCAAACTCCCATCTTCACCCTTCCTGTCTTCTTTGATGTGGCCTCTTCTCTACCTTTAGTTGTGGAGTTTGTTCTGCAAATCTTCAGGTTGATTTCTGGGCTATTCATGCTGATGTGAGTGTTATCTAGTTATATCTGTGGGACAAGGAGAGCTTAGTGTCCTCCTACTCTGCCACCCTCCCAACCTCCAACCAAGTGATTTTAAATTTTTACCCTGTGTTTTTTTCTGGCTTTTTTCCATTTGCATAGCTGTCTTCCAGAAATAAGAAATTGGTCTGTCCTTATATGTATTATGTGTGTGTGTGCATGCACAAATGTCTGAAATGACTAAACACCTTATTTCTGTGCCATCAAAATTCTTGGCAAAGCACCTAGAGAATGATTTTGTTTATTAATGTATAGAAATGTAGGCACCTTGAGCTTGAAAGACCTTTGAGGTTATCACATTAAATCCTAATAAACCACTTCACCAATTCACATAATAATCAATTCACTCAACAAATATTTTTGAGTACTTATGTATTAAGAACTGTAGTTGGTGCCAGGAGGATAAAGATAAACAAATAAGACACGCTTTTCAAAGGAGAAGGCTCACATTCTAGTGGGTGAGGACATACAGACCACACACAAATGTTTGTTCAAGGAGGTCAGGTGAACATTCCAGGAGTGCAGACTGAGAAGCTGCTCTCTGGGCTGACTCTTAGCCAGTTTGCTTTCCCTCAACCACTGCAATGCTTCTGCTCGAGCACTAGCAGTGCATGGTTGGAGAGCAAATATTTTCATATTGAGCCCAAACCCACCCTTCCATTATGGGTCCAGGTGTTGCCAACCTTCACTTAGTCCTTTAGATGTTTGACCTTCCAAAGTCTTTTCCTTTTACAATTAAACATTCTAAATTTGTATATTTCTCCCTCTCCCTGTTTTTTATTAGATTGCTGCTTTCTAGTATATCAATATGGCCCTTAAACTATACTTCCCAACCTTTATAAAATACTGCAGATATACTCAACTTTTGAAGTGCAATGGGACTATCATCTCCTTTAACAAGACAAAACATTTGTGCCTTCGAAGTCTAAGATCACATGAACATGTCTGCCACATCACATTCTCTTATTTAAATGATGAGTTAATATTCAGTCTTTTTTCCAAATAAGATGCCAAAGGGGTATTAAAAATCACAGCATTAAATAAGTTAAAAATAAAAAGAGAAAAATAATGCAATGATAGTACCTTATATGGGCTGAGATGTGAGGTTAGGACTATTAAATATGCCCTACAAGTGTCAGATTCAAGAAGTCTCATGTGCTTGCCAGAGCTGGAACATGGCATTGGTCTTAAGATAGTAGTAGCTCACTTTGGCTTATGTTAAAATTATAGTCAACTAAAACCCCTATATATATATATATATATATATATATATATATATATATATATATATTTTATATAAATGGCTTCGATGTCAAATACACCAATACTTTATTTCAATTATAGTTCATCTTACTAGTTTCTGTTTGATTATGTTTTCAAAAGCTTATGTGGTCACCTGGTTTTCTGCCATCTGTAGATTTACCAATTATGCTTTTTTTTTTTTTTTTGGATAGTCCTGCAATTGCTTCAAGCCCAAGGGTGAAACAAAGTTTCCTTTTTCTGCTTAATGTTTATTTTGAATTGATTTTGCTCAATATCAGTTATATACAATTTACTTTTTAAAGATTCATCAGATGATTTTCTCATCAAATCGTTCACTAATACCTTTTTTTATAATTCGCTAATATCCTATGGCATCATTTTAATATTACCTTCAAAATATAAAACATTAGATTCCATAGTATTGACATGCTATTAAATTATATGAAAATAGAGAGCAATAGCATCTGGTCTGTTAAGCAATTTTTAGCCATGTTGACTCAAATTATAGAGACTGATACCTGCAGACTCACTCTGCAAACATACTGAATCACTCTATCATGCTGTCATTTAAAAAATTTTGAGGGGCACCTGGGTGGCTCAGCTGGTTAAGTGTCTGCCTTCAGCTCAGGTCATGATCTCAGGGTCCTGGGATCGAGTCCTGTGTCAGGTTCCCTCCTCTGTGGGGAGTCTGCTTCTCCCTCTGCCCCTCTCCCTGCTTGTGCTCTCACTCTCTCAAATAAATAAATAAAACTTAAAAAATAAAATAAAAAAATAGAAAATGTTGATATAATAAGTGAAAACAAGTTAGTCATGGAATACCTTCAGATAAATTTAATGGCCTTACACACTAAAAACCAACTAAGCAAGAACTGAACTAATTTCACTAATGATGTACAGCCCCAAAGGAGCTTCGACTCTTCTAGGAAGAAAAGCACAGCAACAAGTAGAAGGAGTAAGGTGCTGAAAATACAACTGTGGTTTGGTGATATGTACAGAGTACAGTAGGAGGTAAAGAAAAGGAAGGTGCTCAGGAAGGATTTTGTAGAGATGTTTGCTTTGAGTCAGATGTTCTTTAACAGGTAAGATAATAAGAGTATTACAGAAGGAGGTTAAGGTATAGGCACAGGCAAGGAAGAAGGAGTTAAAGAAGAGGTTTCACACTAGAGGAATTTTGGAGCAGCTGATACAGACTTTAAGGAACTAATCTGGAAAGAGATAAAGCTGGGAAGTTTAGCAAGAACTGGGTCATGACGGTCATTGTGTACCATGCTGAGGGTTTAGGAGTTAAGTTTTTCAGAGGGTTGCCCATGTTTCTATAGTTTTATGGCAAGATCCTGAAAATTATGTTTCAGTATTCCTATTAAAAGTCAAAGTTGAAATATTCTAAATTGAAATCATCTCCATCAGATAAGAATTCACTAAATTATGTTCCTCAAATTCCCCAAACACAATCCAGCCTTGTTACTGTGTCTCTAGAAGCAGAGTAGTTGAATCTTTCTACTGATACTATGCTATCATTTCTAACTCTTCATTTCCATTGTTACATAACAGCCATCAACATAAGTAATTTAAAATCAAATTTGTTAAAAAAAATGCATTGGTGAATTTCTAATAAAAATTAGAATAAGGATTATTGTAGGTTAGGGATTGAGAGTTCACTTTAACGATATTCAAAGTTTCTACTGACATTTTCAATATTTCAAAATACACCCTAATTTACAATGAGGATTTATCACTTAAGAATGTTTACAGTTAGGCAGAAGTATGAGATTTTTTTAAAACAATAAATAGAACATGCAGATTACCTTTGGATATTTAAAAGGGAATCACAAGTTATAGGCACTCCATAATTTTTAATGTACTATCTGTTAACAGACTTTTAAGGGGGAAAAAAATCAAGATCCTGACTTCAAAAACACTGCAACTGTAGTTTATACTCAAGTTTGTATATGCGTATCTATTAAACCTACACATTTAAATTCTACCTTTTCAAAACTTTAAATTTCTATTATTTTAAATTTTTGTTATAATCCATTATCAGTGGAATCTTTATATAAAGTACTTGTACATATATAAAGTGCATATACATCTTATATATGTACTTCATATGATAGATACACACACACACACACACACACACACACACACACACCCTCAGAGGAAAACAGCAAAAATAGCCGCCAGTAAAAATGAAATTTGAAATAGCTTTGGAAGTGTTTTGCAAAATCCTTTGATTATGGTAAATTATGCATCATGAAGTGCACACATAATTAAAATATTTAGAAAAAGATTTGGTTTGTTTAGGTTCAGCATGCATTGTTTATGCTGCAAGTTAATGAAGATTATGGTTTTAAAGAGCATGTGCATTTTATATCATAGAACAGGTGCTTCTATTTTTTGTTTTTTAATAGAACAAGGTGGGGTTTGTTTTATTTTCCTTTGGAAAGTCATGTTTTATTCATATTATAACATTTCAAATAGTAAAATATTAATCTAAAAAATTTAATTTTCCCAAAATAGTCTTTACATAGTTAATATGGATTTCTAAAATAGATCAGAGTCTTAAAGACAACGGATCCACTAAAAGTTTTTACAGAGACAAAGAGTAAAATTTCACATGCATCTGGAACCACAGTTATATTCTAATCCCAAAGTGCTTATTTTTCAAATAAAGTTATCTCTAAATCTTCTTAGGAGGACAAGCCTCTTTTGAAATGGAAGGGGAAAGAAAACAGGTAAATAAGATAAACATAAGTGTAATTTTTACTGAAGTAGATTTCACACAAAAGCAACAGAAGGCAACTGTTGACGATATCTCTTAAACAGCTGAATGGCATCTGCAAAGCCTGAAGATTTGAAAATATATATTTATACCAAATGTATTTATAAAAATCTGTTTTGAGGTTTGTGAAAAGTAAGTTCACTCTCCCTTTCCCCCCAAAGTATGCATGGTGTATATGTTAACTTACTGAATTCATCCTTCATGCAATTCCAGTTTATTAAAGAGGTTAAAAATTTATAAAACTCTGATGGGATATGGTTTTAATGCTTCATCACACTACCCATCATTTGCTTTTCAATCTAGATCAGAATGATCTTTCCTACTTCCCTGCAATCACCTACCTGCACAGCTAATATTTTCTGAATACTCTCCTGAGAGTCTGTCTGGAACTTGGCCAGCCTCATCTGGCTGTAGAGGACCACCAGTTTGAAGTGCTTCTGCCACACCTTGTGTATCCTTCTTTGCAGCTGACAGAGCTAAAGGGAAGAGGGAGGGGGGAAAAACACAAGTCAGAGTAGGAGAGGAAATTAATGGCAGTGTTCAAGAAGAATGATGGAGGGAAATATAGAAAGCAGTCAATAGCCCATTCTGCACTGTACGGACCTGACAGGAATTTCACAGTCTCTTGATTTTCCAGCCCACTCATGTGCATTCATCAGAAACCAGTCACATCTGGCCGCCAGGATGGGGGGTTAATTTTCTCTAAATGCCTCAGCAGTTTTGTTCTAGCTGAGGCAAACTCTGTGACTGCAAAGCTGATGAGTAAAATATTTCTACTTCACCCAGTTTAACTCAAAACCGATAGCCTCGGGACATATTGAACCTTTCTTTAAAAAAAAAATAACCTTTTGAAGCTTTTTTGAATGGCACATCAGGTTAAGCCAAAGTTTAAAAATGCAACTTGGAAACTTTAATGGAAACATTTTTTTTTTTTTTTTTTTTTTTTTTTCCTCATAAAGCTTACCATTGCTTGGCAATGTGTGCTTTAGAGCATGACAAAACTAAAGAGAATTAACTTAGCCATCAGCTGCTGAGGGAGAACAATAACAGGGAAGAGATTTCCAGCAAGAACTCTCTATTAATCTACCTCCCTCTGACTATGTGACATGGAGACATCTCACTGCACTAACATACAGTGGACGCAGTGCTTAGAGGTGAAACGTTCAATACTGCATCTACACAAAAAAGACTTCTCCTATGAGGCATTCTATACTTTTTGGATGTTTAGTATAAAATCAAACAACAACAACAAATACGGTAGAAGTTTTACCAAAACAATGAACATATGTCACTCAACAGTTAACACAGCCACACCATATAGAATTTTTATAATTAGGTTATTTTCGAAGAAATAAACTTCATAAAAATTAATTTTAAAAACCGTACTAAAATATATTCTGTCACTGAAACCTTTTTTTTTTTTTTTTTTGGTGATGTGGATAGTTGTTTATGTTGACTTCTTCTTAGAATGAAAAATAAACACCAAAAATTTCATATCAGACATCTTCACAACAGAATAAAAACATGTCACAAAGTAGGGCTATTTTATGTCTTATTTATTGATCTGAGCACATGTAAAGGATCCTATGCAAAACTTCACCAGACTGCATGGATGACTTGTGAACTTTTCTGGAAGCGTATTTCAATAAAACAGTTTACTTAAAAACAACAATTTTTTTTAAAGATTTTATTTATTTATTTGAGAGAGAGAGAATGAGAGACAGAGAGCATGAGAGGGAGGAGGGTCAGAGGGAGAAGCAGACTCCCCGCCGAGCAGGGAGCCCGATGCGGGACTCGATCCCGGGACTCCAGGATCATGACCTGAGCCGAAGGCAGTCGCTTAACCAACTGAGCCACCCAGGTGCCCCAAAACAACAATTTTAAAAATAGTCACCTGGTGTGAATTGTGAATTGTTTATAATCATTATCTTCATCATAATAAGCAACACATAGGTATTTATGTAAGTCCACAGAATAATGAAACCACTATTCTTGGTTAATTGGTTAACTTGTGAAATAAGAATAACCTTGAAAACTATAGAATTTTCAGCTTGCTAAATGCTGAAATATATTACCTGGAATTTAAGGACATTTTAGATAATTTAGGCTATTGAGTTGAAAATTAACATCACTTTTTGAAGAGAAAGTCTGTCATTATTAAGTGGTTTTCTGTAATATTTAGTAGTTTTAATATAATATTAAATTTTTTTTTCTGCCAAATCTGACAGCCACTGGGGGAGCATATGCTGTTATCTTAAAATACTCACTAAGATGTTAAGACGCTTTAGTCTAAGCATTACACCATTATTAAGGTATCTGCAAATATGACAAGGGCAAATAAGAGGAATATGAGTTTTAGAGGAATTCCTTAAACTGAAGGTAACTTTTTTACAAGTGGGAGCTCTCAACATGTGAAAGGTTTTTACAAGTGGGGGAGCTCATTAACCAAAGTGAACTGAATGGTAATGCTACCCATCTTTCTCTCTACTTAAGTAGAGAAGTTCCTTATGTATCAACTAAAAAAGAGTAATATCTCAAAGTGTTTTTTTTTAATTTTAGATTTATAGCTAATAAGCTTCTGAAAAAAGAATGGGGACAGAAAAAAACTGAAGGAATTCTTAGAATCAACATCCAGTAAAAGTCACATATATACAATACATATCCACATTAAAGACAATGAGATGATCAACAATAATATATATGGAAAAATATTTAAGGTGCTAGAAATGACAGTTGATTTGAATATGATGACAACTATTTTAAGAAAATTGTTATGGTAAAAGTCCAATTATAAGATGTTAGTAGACAGTAATCACTCAATAAGTACTGAAATTAAATCAATAAAGTGAACTGGTAAAATTTTAGTGGTGAAGCAAAGGAGCAAGTAAGACTTTCAAGAACTTAATAATTAATGAGAGAAGAGAAAGATAAGCCAAGTGAATGTAAGAGACACAAAAATATATAAAGGGAAAACTAAAGAGAGAGAATTCAGTTGTGAGTGGAAAAGTCCTTTAGGTAGACACAGAATTTAGGTTGGAAAGCCAAAGGAACTGGAATGATTTTTGATCTCTCCAACTTCAATTAAACTCGTGTTTCTGAAATGAAACTCTTCAGTGATTACATTCTTGAAATGTAATCATTTATTTCTGAAATGATTATATTCCTGCCCTCTCCTTCAGATTTTAGGGAAGATAAGGTGAGAGGAGGGAGGAAGTGTTAGAGAAACAAAAAAGAACAGTAAGGGACACAAACACACTGGATGGGGTTACAGCAAGGGCACTGTAAGGACTTGCCAAGTACTTAGAAGTAAGAATGGAATTTAGAGCCACTGATGGAGTAACTAGGCTGCTGCTTAGTCTCTAGCACATATTACAAGAATTTTGGAAAAGAATGGATAAGATTCTCATAGAAAACTCAGAAGGAGCATACTGGCACAGGAAAAGAGTCATTTTGAAAAAAGATCCTCAACTTCAGTGCCCTCGGTTTTGCACACAAAAGAGAAAAGAGGATATTCAACTGCATCAGGAGTGCTGAAACAGGAAACAGCTGGTGTGTACTCTCAGACATTTAAAATGGCAAAAAGGAATGGTAGAGTTTTCTGACAATGGTTTCTGGCCAGTTTGAATTTGTGGTAGATTTGGTAAGTTGGGCTCTAGCTCTTGCTTTGTGAGTTCTTTGCTGAAGGAAGCCCAAAGATAGAATTTGTTGTTATTTCTTTTGAGATAATGATTACTATGTAGCTATTCACAAAGAAAAAAAATCAATGCCTATTTTGACATGGTATTTAAGATACAGAGAGTTGATGTCAATGTTAGCATTGCATCCAATGTCCATTTGTATATAATATACATTTGGTAAAAATCCCTTCTGATTAAATTTGATTAGGTTCTTTTTATTGCATTTATTACCATTTTAAAGCTTGATATTCTCTGACAGTAAAACAGAGTAAATTAATGTTGTCACTTGCAAGAATGAAAGATTCTCCATTCTCTTATTTTAATATACTTTTGTATATTATATGGATTCTGTTTTTAATCCAAGTTATTTTGATGACCTATATAAATTCATGCTAACTCCCATATATCACATAAACCTGGCTTTAATACTAAATGTAATAATGTATATATTACAACACACAAAACCTCTAATTAAATAGGTTTAAATTTATATTATTTTACTGCTGTTATGCATGTTAAAATTATAATATGCTAAGACTAATATAAACTATTTGATATCCCAATCACAAGTTTCAAAAACATTAGGCACAGCCATAACCAAATTAGCACTGAAATATTGTCTTACACCATTCTCATGTTCTCAGCATTGAAAGTAGAACTTTCAAAGCATCACTTTTTCAGGTATTTTCTGTGGCCAGCTTGGAGTATACAGTTGTGTGGTTTGCATTATGGAGGACACAAAAATAAAGCCTTGTTATCCTAGCCCAAAGGAGACAATTGGGGCACACTGTGAAGAATGGAGTAATATAGAGTTGAAGTATATTTGTTATTTACTGTCAGAGAAAAACAGTGTTCATAGATGTGATTTTAAAAATAGACCCTCAAATTATTTGATAATCCTCCTGAAGCAGGAGGGTTTAAGAGTAGACCCTCAAATTATTTGAAAATCCTCCCTTTGAGTGTAGGCTGGACTTAGTGACTGTCTTGTAAAGAACAGAATAGGGCAGAAGATAGTACACACACACACACACACACACACACACACACACACACACACACACACCCCCGAGGCTTCTGTCTTGGGTTTTCTCTCTCTCACATTCTCTCAGATGTTTTGATCTAGGAATAGCCAGCTCCCATGTTGTGTAAGCAGCTCTGTGAAAGACCCACATGGTGAGGAATTGAAACTTCTTTTTGCCAACAGCCCCTGTGAGTGATCTTGAAAGCAGATTCTCCAATCTCTTCAGATGACTGCCACCCTGACCAACAACTTGACTGCAACCTTATAGGAGACCATGAGCCAAAATCACCCATCTATGCACCTCCTGGTTCTTGTCTCTCAGAAACTTTGTGAGAAAATAAGTGTTTATTAGCTTAAGCTGCTAAATTTAGGGACAATTTGTTGCAGCAATAGTTAATGATAGATTTTAAACTCTTTTTCTTTCTTCTCTCTTTGCCTAGCCAGAAAATAATTTACTATCCGTATTTTCTGAATGTAAAGCAAAAGTGATCTCCTAATTCACTGTTTGGTTTAAGACTGAAGCTGAAAATGATTTATTAGTAATAAGAGAGTGATTAATAAATACTTATTGATTGATAGAATGTAGTTTGTACCACCTAGGAGCTCATTAATTGAAGACAGTGTAAAGGAACTATAATTTAATAGTTCCAGAAATTTAAAAATGGTTCATTATCAGCAAATACTTTCATGAAATACATCAATATATCAAAGAAAAAATAATCATCCCCAAGAGAAGTCGATATGAATAAACACAGAACAAAAACAATCAACAGTGGAAAAAATTATCTTAGCAAACTAGGAATAGGAACAGAAGAAAATTTCTTTAACCTGATAAAGCTATAAACCCAAAACTTCCAACAAATATTTTAGTAAATAGAGATACTTTAGAAACATTCCCATAAATGTCAGGAAAAATACAGAAAGGCTATCAGGAATCAGTACCTCTTTTCAAAATTTTATTGCAGATACTGGCCAAAGCAATAAGAAAATGAAAGAAAAAAATAGATGTGAGAGAAAGAATGCCTACACAGAAAATTAAAGAGGTTCTAAAAATCAACAATAGGAGGCAATTAGAGAGTTTAGGAACTTTTTTGCCTGTAAGATCAGCACTGAAAAAAATAACATTAAAAATTAGTTATAACCAATTTTGAATCATGATTCTAAAATACCATTCATAATCACAATACAAAATGTAAGATGTCTAGGTTTCAATCTATTAAAGAATATGTAGAGAAATATACACAGAAAGTTAAAAAACATTTTTTAAAAATATAAAGTAATAACTAAATAAATGGAGAGGTATAATCTGTCCACATAGGGGACATGTCACTGTTTCGCAAAGTGGTCTACAATCTCATCAGGTTTCATAGAACTTGATCTAAAACTTATATGGAAGAATAGAGGACTGAGAACAGCTAAGACAATTGTGAAATAGAAGAACAAGCTAAAAAAAAACTTGACATATATAAAGAAGTAGGAACTAACAGTAATGTCAGTATTGGAATGGATAAGCATTAGGTCAGAAAAGAGATGAACAAGACATTCATATAAAATATATAAGTTTGAAATATGACACAGCATTTAAATTAGTGGAGAAAGGATGGCATAATTGATTTTCTCTATACAAGTCTCTAAAATAAAACTAGATCCTTAACTTATAATATACACTAACATAAAAGCTAGGTAGACTAAATTGAGAAAAGATAAATTTAAAACTGACCTTTAGAAGGGGAAGCAGTTTTAAATAAAATACTAAAATAATAAATTCTAATGGAAAGAACTGGTAAATTTAATTATACTGAATTTTTTTAAATTTAAATTTAAGCAGAGTAACAAAATTAACCAGAGGTTTAGAAAAAATATTAACAACACAGCTAGCAAGGATTAATTTCTTTAACATAGAAAGAGCCCCTATAAATCAATAAGGAAAAATACAAACAATATACCAGAAAAATGGGGAAATAATACAAATAGGCAACACAGAAAAGGAAATCTATTTTGTCTATAAACATTTGAAAAGATGCGGTTCATATATACAATGGAATATTACTCAGCCATCAGAAAGGATGAATACCTACCATTTGCATCCACATGGATGCGACTGGACGGGATTATGCTAAGTGAAATAAGTCAAGGAGAGAAGACAATTATCATATGGTTTCACTCTTATGTGGAACATAAGGAATAGCACGGAGGACCATAGGGGAAGGAAGGGAAAACTGAATGGGAAGAAATCAGAGAGGGAGACAATCCTTGAGAGACTCTGGGCTCTGGGAAACAAACTGAGGGATACAGAAGGGAGGGGGTGGGGGAATGGGGTAACCAGGTGATGGGTATTAAGGAGGGCACGCGTTGTGATGAGCACTGGTTGTTAAACAGAACTAATGAATTGTTGAACACTTAAAAAAAAAAAGAAAAACATGTTCAATCTCAATAGTAGAGCACAAATGAATATGATTTACACTCACCCAATTGGCAATTATTACAAAAAACTGTCCATACCAATTCTTGGTAAGATGTGGAAAAAACTAAACTCTCATACATTGTTCATACATTGTCAAATTTGTGTCTAATTTGACACAAAGACTCTGGAGAACAATCTGACATTATGTATTAAATCTGGAGATGTAGCTCCCCTTTGATCTAGCAATTATACTTAAACCTACATATTCTAGACAGTAGTTCTCAAGATCAGCAGGATTAGTATCACAACAGAACTTGTTAGAAATATAGTTATTCAGACCTACTGAATCAGAAACTCTGGAGCCCAGCAATTGGTGTTTTAACAAGACTTCCAGGTATCTAATGCATTCTGAAGTCAGAGATACTGCTCTTGAATAACAGTTATAATATGTTCTCAAGGAAACATATAAAATAATGTTAATTTACAGCATTGATTGCAATGGTGAAAATGTGGAAACAATCTAATTGTTTACACTTGAATAATAAAAAATACATTGTAGTACGTTCATATCCTACGGCCTAGAATTTAAAATAAATCCACTAATATTGCATGTGATATATACAGTACATTTATACATAAAAATGAAAACTAATAGTTTACATGTAAAATTAATTACAATTAATAAAATTAATAATTAATAAAATTACAATTAATAAAATATGGATAGAATTGATAAATACCTAGTGGTTATCTCAGTAAAGAGGAGGGAAATAATATTAGGAATAGGCAGACAGAGGGTTTTGAGTGTATTCATACTGGTCTAAACATACAAAGCAAATATGCAAATATCGATATTTACAAAGCTGATAAAGGTACACAGAAATTTATGATAAAACTTACATGTACCTTATATATAACTCTGTAACTTACTGTAAGTTTAGTTGTTTCATTAAAAAAAAAACAACTTACATGTCAGTAAAGACATGTAAGCTTAACCCAACTTTGTCAAAGCATCCTCCATATTTTGTGGTTCAGGATTATTTCTTTTTAGAGAATTTACTATAATCTAGCTTAAAAAATACTATTATATTTGACCATCTGCTAAAATATGAAAAAGGCTTTTGTTATGTATCCACTAAGCATGATCTTACCTATAATAAAAGAGCTATCCAAAATATTAAAGGAGTTTAAATCAATAAGAAATTAATTACTACTCTTTCCTTCTTAAATTGCCTAAATTTTTTGGTATTTCTCCTCCTTCTGCTCACATAATAAAAGCATTTGTTGAATAGCAACTTTATAACGTATTTCATACTAAATTGAAGATAGATATATAGAAGCCTACTTACACGAGAATTTGAATTTGATAGAATTAGGTGAGGATTGATGGTACATTCATTTGAAAAAGCATAAAAATATGTAAAATGATTAATAGAGCTTTGGAGAAAGTTGTTTATAAGCCTTTAAATTAATCCTTAGACTAAAATTAGTCCTTTTCTGTGGTTTAACTTTTCTAACATTCTCAAATCATAAGATTAGGTCCCTAATAAGAAAAATAGCAGTAAAATTTTTGTATTAGTCATGTTGATATCGTAAAGACACTTTGCTATGTTATACAACAGAGCTCAGATATTAAAAATACATTAATCAAAATAAACAGGAATTTTTGCAACCTTAGACACACGTTACTATGTTGAAACAATAGTAGACTAGCCTGTTTTTTCTTTTAAAAATTCCTTATATTGTCTCTGTGTATTACAAAACATAAATGTCATTACAAACATGTTTTAAAGATAAAATTAAATCATTTTTAGAGACATATGGTGCCAAAAATTAACTCCCCAAAGCACATAATTTAACTTGCTTTTGCAATTTAAGAACCCTGGAAAAAAGGAAAGGGAACATTTCAAGGAAATGAAAAGTGTCCTTAAAATGAATTTCTGCTTATAAGAATCAGATATAACAACAGTCTTTTAAATTAAAATACAAATACCATATGTATAGTTATCTGAAAATGAACTATAAATTGTTTTGTCAGAAAACAAAGGCCAGTCAATCCTGAAAATGCAGAAGTCCCTTAAGACACAAAGGAAATACTGGGAGGACGGATAGCTCATGGACGGCACTCAAAGTTCTTTGTCTACGAATAACGATTTTCCATCACTGGAACACCAAAACAACCGCTGAAGATTTGAATGTGTGAGACAGATTGTAAAACAATACTTCATTTATAATTTTTTGAGGAAGAATATCTTTATGAAAAACTGGATGACAGTTCAAAAGCACACAGAATTGTTCTGCATATATGAAAAATCCACTGGATATAACATTCAAACAGGAAATTCATAGGATCACAGCAATAAACAACTCTAATCAAAGTAACATGTAGGACAAACATCAAGGATGTGGAACCTTCCAAATTCTTGAGGTCCAAATCACTCCCCAGTACACTGGAGTGGAAATTGGGAGTGGGTATATGGTGATGACAATGTGTGACAATTGTCAGAGGTTACAGAATTTGTGAAGGGAGTACCTGTGTATTTAATTCACCACAGGTATCTGAAAATTTGAAAGCTCATCTAGTGTGACCACTAGTGAGCTTGGGAATTTCATAGGTGAGAAGGCTGCTGCCTAAGAATAGAAATGAAGAACTTTTACCATGGGAGAAAATTAAAGCATTTCACACAATCTACTTGTATTTTCTATCTATAAACACAGTCAAGCAAATAGTCCAACTGTATGTAGAAGCAGCTCTAAGGAAAAATTACACATATTTGACAAAGGAGAGAAAAAACATGCTATATTCTGCAGATTTGCATTTGTACCTTGGGTAATCCAATTAAAATGATAACCTTTGACAAAATATGATAAAGGGCACTTGGAAAAAGTAACAGTATTTTCCTATAGGAATATACTTCAAATGATAGATAGATAATAGAAACATACATACAGTCATTCATTTGCACTAGAATATTAAAATAATGATTATGATTTCTGACCTGCTCATTATAAGGTTTTACATAATGGAAGCATACTTCCTTTCTCTCTTTCTGACAGATAAATAAAACTGATAGGGAAAGATATGTCCATGCAATTTTAATTCAACAGAGTGATGTGAAGTGAATGCAGCTCACAAGGCAAACCTTATCAGTTCTGTTTATCGTAATAACCCAAACAATGGCAATTACAAATTACTCCACAGATTTTTGGCACAGCAGGAATGACAGATATACAAAATCCAGTTAATTCTGATCTTTTTATAGTACTCAGTTACCAAGCTACACATGTACAATAAACAAATCTCAAAAGTAATGAGATATTTATTATCAAATCTGTTCCACAGATTGGTGTCAAAGATCACATAGCTCATTTCTGGAAACATCCTTTGTCAACTGCTTAGGTATACTTAAAAAAAAAAAAAAATATGACTCACATGCATTCCCAAAACTAGAGCTGGCCTTTAACAATTAATAAAGAACTACTCTTTTATTTTAATGATATAAAGAACAATACATTTCAAGATTCTGTATTTGGACCTCTGCTAATATATAAAAACACCGATGGCATGAGAAAGCAAGCTGAACTATAACAAACACTACTAAGTCTTGTAGTTAATAGTTAAAGATCACATCTATCCCTTTCTATGAATATGGACATGTATTTCCTTTGTATATGTTATAATTATAACACATACTATGACATAGCAGACAATAACTAATCTAACTTAATTTTTATGTATTTAATAGTAATAAGGTGCAAAACTCACAGACTTCTTAGTTTCACAGATATCCGGTTCTGAAATAAAATTACTGTATTCTATTGAATATTTGATTTAAAAATTATAAAGATAACAATTTAATTTTTTATTCAAATGACTAAATTTCACAGACAAATCCTATGAAGAGCTCAAAACTATTCTAATTCTAAAATTATTGTTTTCTGTGGTTTAAAAAAAGATGTTAAGTCAAGAATAAAACAATTTTTAAAATTCTGTAGTAGAAATTATTTTCATAAGAAAAAACTAACTAACTAAAAAATTATTGCTAAAATGAAAAATTAGCTGCTTTTAAGAAGTTGCAAATGGAATTACATAAAGACTAAAAACAAAAGTTATGCTGTCACTATGCTTTAGAGATGAACATATTCTTAAGGTATCCACTTCCTTGCCTGCTGTCATTTTCCCCAGAGTAATTAAATCCCTTGATTTTAAAATGTGGTCAAATGAATGCCGTAAACCGGCTTTTTTGGTGTTCATTTATGAGCGGTGGTTGAATAATTTTCTTTGATGAGTATCCACAATATATCTTTATAATCTTATGAGACCCACCCATTCTGATGCAAATGAATTTAAATAATACTTTAAAAATCACATTTGTTTAAAACTAATTCACAATAAAAACATTGTATCAAAAATGATTTATTATAGAGCTCCCTGGTTTATCTAGAATTCGCAGGAATTAATATAGTATTTTTCTACTTTAAAGACATCAAGTCCATTATAAATATCCCCAGTATCTTTGTTTCTTTTACACACAAGTAAACATAAATGTTTCTGAAATTACTTGTTTTAAACTACTTGCAAAAATTCAACTGAAAGTGTAAAGAAAATATGAAACACAATCATGCAATGAGGCAGAGCCTGGGAGCAGAAAGAAACTAGTCTCTAGCTCCAAGAAATCAGGGGTCAGGTGAGTATGAACTTCTTTATGAACTACATCTAAAATGCAAAAGTCTTATGACCTTATTCTTGTTTTAGCTTCTTTTTACTTATCTAGTATTATTTTGGGAGCTAGAAGGATTTCAACAATAAGAAAAAAATCTGCAAAATAGTGGAAATTGTCATAGATGCCAAAAATTTACTAATCCACTTGTTGGCTTGAACAAGAGTATCTAATTGAACATAGGTTACAATAAATATTATCAAAAACATATAATAATAAAGCAGTGCCTTTTAAGAATCAGTTACTAATCTCATTCTTTCAGCAAACACTGTGAAATAAATTCCAAGATACTCAAAGATCTGAAAAGAATGGTGACAATGATTAACACAAATGGAATGATAATAACCCATAGTAAGAAAATTACCAATGTTCTGCTAAATTCTGGACATTTTTAATGATAAGTAGTGGATGAATCATTGGATATTTGAAAACACAAGCAAATGTAGGTACTAGCATGCTATGTGGCTTTGGGTAATAGTGTCATTTGAACCTTAACTGACTCATTGAAGGAAGAAGTGTAATACTAAATGGATTGCCAGTAAAATATGTAGCCACTTGGCATTTCTGGTTCTCCAGAAGATTTTGGAAATCTCTTGTCTCCTTTTGTGTTTCCATTTCTTCAGCTCCTTCACTGTTCAGACCTCTCCTACCACCTCACTGGAATGGCTCTAGCAAAGATCACCTGCAGGATCTGATATGGCTAAAACTAACGACTTTAAAAAAACCTTTTTTTTTTTTTTTTGAGTATAGTTGACACACAGTGTTACATTAGTTTCAGGTGTACAACATTGTGTTTTACCATCTTTGTATGTTATGCTGTGCTCACCACAAGTGTAGCTACCATCTGTCACCATGCAACGCTATTACAATATTGACCTAATTCTCTCTGCTGTACCTTTTATTCCCATCACTTATTCATTCCCAAACTGGAAGCCCGTATCTCCCAGTTTCCTTCATCCATTCTGCTCATCCCCTACAGCCCTTCCCTCTGGCAAACCATCAGTTTGTTCTCTGTATTTACAGGTCTGATTCTGCTTTTTGTTTGTTTATTCATTTGTTTTGCATTTTAGATTCCACATAAGTGAAATCATATAGTATTTCTCTGTGTTTTTCTCTGACTTATTTCACTTAGCATCATAAACTTTAGGTCTACCCATGTTGCAAATGGCAAAATCTCATCCCTTTTTTACAGCTGCACAATACTCCATTGTGTATATATCTTCTTTATCCATTCATCTATCAATGGACATTTAGGTTGCTTCCATATTTTGGCTATTATAAATAATGCTGAGGTAAATATAGGGATGGATATGTCTTCTCTAATTGGTGTTTTCATTTTTTTCAATAACTACTCAGTAATGGAATTATTAGATGATATGGTATTTCTATTTTTAATTTTTTGAAGAACCTCTATACTTCTTTCTGCAGTGGCTGTAACAATTTACAATCCTACCAAAAAGTAGTGCACAAGAGTTCCTTTTTCTCCACATCCTTGTCAACACTTATTTCTTGTCTTTTTGTTTCACAAGCAAAGTTTTTGCTTTCACAAGCAATTTGTAAAAAAGTGTGAGAGTGTTTTTACTAGCAAAGACTTCACATTATTCTCACTTAATGTCAAGCAGAATAAACAAAACATGGCTGTATACATTTACTTGAAAGAAAGAAAGATTTGAAAAAACTTAATCTGGTGACTTTGAAAGGCAGCTGACCCAGTTTGCCACTGGGCAGGTATTTAAATTAATTAATTAATTAAATTAACACTCCCCCCCCCCCCGCCATGGAGTCTCTCCTAATACTGTCTTATTTAAAAAATTAGTGCAAAATTTTGGGTAAGACATTATCAAATAAGAGATAATAGTTGAGTCAGAAAGCAGTCATTAATATCAATAAGCTAAACTGAATTCACACAGAGTGCAAGGTAAAAGCATCTTAGTAGAGATGCCCTCCTCAGAGGAAATGGTTTGACAATAAAGCTCAGACTGGAAAAGACTGAGGGAGAAGAATCCAAATCACAAAATTAGGCCAAGTAAAGAGTTTGACATGTCACAGAAGGTGACCAGGATGCAAAGAAGTAGCATGAAGTAATGGGCAGCAAAAATGAAGTGAACATTGCAAAACAGATGGAAGATAGGAATAAGTATATAATGCATAAGTCCACTAAACTTTAAGATAATAACAGTGCTTGTTCTGGAAGCACTGTTCTACTTTCAATTTATGCTTATCCTAGTGTCTATAAAATGCCAGCGTATAGCAAACAAGAACCATCTAAAACTTAAACTTGAACTTCTAACCAGAGGGGATGAACAGCATAGAAAATTTTCATAATGCTAATTAACTAAACATTCTCTCAATTTGTGAACCCGGAAAAAAGGGTGTATAATGTGGCTATGCCAATTTGTTTTGTTTCTAAGAAAGATATAAAAGTAATACAGGCATGCTTCATTTTATTGCATTTTGCTTTATTGCACTTTGCAGATATTGTGTCTTTTTGCAAATTGAAGGTTGGTGGCAACGCTGCAACAAGCAAGTCTATCAGTGCCATTTTCCCAACAGCATGTGATCACTTCATGTTCTGTGTCACATTTTTTTTTCAATTTTAAAAATTTTTTATTCTAATGTTAATCACCATACATTACATCATTAGTTTTTGATGTAGTGTTCCATGATTCACTGTTTGTGCATAACACCCAGTGCTCCATGCAGAACGTGCCCTCTTTAATACCCATCACCAGGCTAACCCATCCTCCCACCCCCCTCCCCTCTAGAACCTTCAGTTTGTTTTTTAGAGTCCATCGTCTCTCATGGTTCGTCTCCCCCTCCGATTTCCCCCCCCCTTCATTCTTCCCCTCCTGCTATCTTCTTCTTTTTTTTTTTCTTAACATATATTGCATTATTTGTTTCAGAGGTACAGATCTGTGATTCAACAGTCTTGCACAATTCACAGTGCTCACCATAGCACATACCCTCCCCAGTGTCTATCACCCAGTCACCCCATCCCTCCCACCCCACCCCCCACTCCAGCAACCCTCAGTTTGTTTCCTGAGATTAAGAATTCCTCCTATCAGTGAGGTCATATGATACATGTTTTTCTCTGATTGACTTATTTTGTTCAGCATAACACCCTGCAGTTCCATCCACATCATTGCAAATGGCAAGATCTTATTCCTTTTGATGGCTGCATAATATTCCATTGTATATATATACCACATCTTCTTTATCCATTCATCTGTCGATGGACATCTTGGCTCTTTCCACAGTTTGGCTATTGTGGACATTGCTGCTATAAACATCGGGGTGCACATACCCCTTCAGATCCCTACATTTGTATCTTTGGGGTAAATACCCAGTAGTGCAATTGCTGGATCATACGGTAGCTCTATTTTCAACTTTCTGAGGAAACTCCATACTGTTTTCCAGAGTGGTTGCACCAGCCTGCATTCCCATCAACAGTGTAGGAGGGACCCCCTTCCTCCACATCCCCGCCAACATCTGTCGTGTTAGTTTTAGCCATTCTGACTAGTGTGAGGTGGTATCTCATTGAGGTTTTGATTTGGATTGCCCTGATGCCGAGCGATGTTGAGCACTTTTTCATGGGTCTGTTGGCCATTTGGATGTCTTCCTTGGGAAAATGTCTGTTCATGCCTTCTGCCCATTTCTTGATTGGATTATTTGTTCTTTGGGTGTTGAGTTTAATAAGTTCTTTATAGATTTTGGATACTAGTCCTTTATCTGATATGTCATTTCCAAATATCTTCTCCCATTCTGTCGGTTGTCTTTTGGTTTTGTTGACTGTTTCTTTTGCTGTGCAAAAGCTTTTTATCTCGATGAAGTCCCAATAGTTCATTTTTTGCCCTTGCTTCCCTGGTCTTTGGCAATGTTTCGAGGACGAAGTTGCTGCGGCTGAGGTCGAAGAGGTTGCTGCCTGTGTTCTCCTCTAGGATTTTGATGGACTCCTGTTTCACATTTAGGTATTTCAGCCATTTGGACTCTATTTTTCTGTGTGGTGTAAGGAAATGGTCCAGTTTCATTCTTTTGCATGTGGCTGTCCAATTTTCCCAACACCATTTGTTGAAGAGACTGTCTTTTTTCCATTGGACATTCTTTCCTGCTTTGTCGAAGATTAGTTGACCGTAGAGTTGAGGGTCCATTTCTGGGCTCTCTATTCTGTTCCATTGATCTATGTGTCTGTTCTTGTGCCAGTACCATACTGTCTTGATGATGACAGCTTTGTAATAGAGCTGGAAGTCCAGAATTGTGGTGCTGCCAGCTTTGCTTTTCTTTTTGAACATTCCTCTGGCTATTCGGGGTCTTTTCTGGTTCCATACAAATTTTAGGATTATTTGCTCCATTTCTTTGAAAAAAGTGGATGGTATTCTGATGAGGATTGCATTGAATGTGTAGATTGCTCTAGGTAGCATTGACATCTTCACAATATTTGTTCTTCCAATCCATGAGCATGGAACGTTTTTCCATTTCTTTGTGTCTTCCTCAATTTCTTTCATGAGTATTTTCTAGTTTTCTGAGTACAGATCCTTTGCCTCTTTGGTTAGATTTATTCCTAGGTATCTTATGGTTTGGGGTGCAATTGTAAATGGGATCGATGCCTTAATTTCTCTTTCTTCTGTCTTGTTGTTGGTGTATAGGAATGCCACTGATTTCTGTGCATTGATTTTATATCCTGCCACTTTACTGAATTCCTGTATGAGTTCTAGCAGTTTTGGGGTGGAGTCTTTTGGGTTTTCCACATAAAGTATCATATCATCTGCAAAGAGTGAGAGCTTGACTTCTTCTTTGCCGATTTGGATGCCTTTTATTTCTTTTTGTTGTCTGATTGCTGTGGCTAGGACTTCCAATACTATGTTGAATAGCAGTGGTGATAGTGGACATCCCTGCCGTGTTCCTGACCTTAGGGGGAAAGCTCTCAGTTTTTCCCCATTGAGAATGATATTCGCTTTGGGCTTTTCATAGATGGCTTTTATGATATTGAGGTATGTGCCCTCTATCCCTATACTCTGAAGAGTTTTGATCAAGAAAGGATGCTGTGCTTTGTCAAATGCTTTTTCTGCATCTATTGAGAGGATCATATGATTCTTGTTCTTTCTTTTGCTAATGTATTGTATCACATTGATTGATTTGCGGATGTTGAACCAACCTTGC
>NC_058416.1:39159827-39181641 GCF_002201575.2 Neomonachus schauinslandi | reverse complement strand
GCAAGGTTGGTTCAACATCCGCAAATCAATCAATGTGATACAATACACTAACAAAAGAAAGAACAAGAATCATATGATCCTCTCAATAGATGCAGAAAAAGCTTTTGACAAAGTACAGCATCCTTTCTTGATCAAAACTCTTCAGAGTATAGGGATCGAGGGTACATACCTCAATATCATAAAAGCCATCTATGAAAAGCCCAAAGCGAATATCATTCTCAATGGGGAAAAACTGAGAGCTTTCCCCCTAAGATCAGGAACACGGCAGGGATGTCCACTATCACCACTGCTATTCAACATAGTATTGGAAGTCCTAGCCATAGCAATCAGACAACAAAAAGAAATCAAAGGCAACCAAACCAGCAAAGAAGAAGTCAAACTGTCATTCGTTGCAGGTGACATGATACTTTATGTGGAAAACCCAAAAGACTCCACCCCAAAACTGCTAGAACTCATACAGGAATTCAGTAAAGTGGCAGGACATAAAATCAACGCACAGAAGTCAGTGGCATTCCTATACACCAACAACAAGAGAGAAGAAAGAGAAATTAAGGAGTCAATCCCATTTACAATTGCACCCAAAACCATAAGATACCTAGGAATAAATCTAACCAAAGAGACAAAGGATCTGTACTCAGAAAACTATAAAATACTCATGACAGAAATTGAGGAAGACACAAAGAAATGGAAAAAACGTTCCACGCTCATGGATTGGAAGAACAAATATTGTGAAGATGTCAATGCTACCTAGAGCAATCTACACATTCAATGCAATCCCCATCAAAATACCATCCACTTTTTTCAGAGAAATGGAACAAATAATCCTAAAATTTGTATGGAACCAGAAAAGACCCCGAATAGCCAGAGGAATGTTGAAAAAGAAAAGCAAAGCTGGTGGCATCACAATCCCGGACTTCCAGCTCTATTACAAAGCTGTCATCATCAAGACAGCATGGTACTGGCACAAGAACAGACACATAGATCAATGGAACAGAATAGAGAGCCCAGAAATGGACCCTCAACTCTATGGTCAACTCATCTTTGACAAAGCAGGAAAGAATGTCCAATGGAACAAAGACAGTCTCTTCAACAAATGGTGTTGGGAAAATTGGACAGCCACATGCAGAAGAATGAAACCGGACCATTTCCTTACACCACACACAAAAATAGACTCCAAATGGTTGAAAGACTTCAATGTGAGACAGGAGTCCATCCAAATCCTAAAGGAGAACACAGGCAGCAACCTCTTTGACCTCAGCCGAACCAACTTCTTCCTAGAAACATCGCCAAAGGCAAGGGAAGCAAGGGCAAAAATGAACTATTGGGACTTCATCAAGATAAAAAGCTTTTGCAAAGCAAAGGAAACAGTCAACAAAACCAAAAGACAACCGACAGAACGGGAGAAGATATTTGCAAATGACATATCAGATAAAGGGCTAGTATCCAAAATCTATAAAGAACTCATCAAACTCAACACCAAAAGAACAAAGAATCCAATCAAGAAACGGGCAGAAGACATGAACAGACATTTTTCCAAAGAAGACATCCAAATGGCCAACAGACCCATGAAAAAGTGCTCAAAATCGCTCGGCATCAGGGAAATCCAAATCCAAACCTCAATCAGATACCACCTCACACCAGTCAGAATGGCTAAAATTAACAAGTCAGGAAATGACAGATGTTGGTGGGGATGCGGAGAAAGGGGAACCCTCCTACACTGTTGGTGGGAATGCAAGCTGGTGCAGCCACTCTGGAAAACAGTATGGAGGTTCCTCAAAAAGTTGAAAATAGAGCTACCCTATGATCCAGCAATTGCACTACTGGGTATTTACCCCAAAGATACAAAAGCAGGGATCCGAAAGGGTACGTGCACCCCGATGTTTATAGCAGCAATGTCCACAATAGCCAAACTGTGGAAAGAGCCAAGATGTCCATCGACAGATGAATGGATAAAGAACAAGTGGTATATATATACAACGGAATATTATGCAGCCATCAAAAGGAATGAGATCTTGCCATTTGCAACGACGTGGATGGAACTGGAGGGTATTATGTTGAGCGAAATAAGTCAAACAGAGAAAGACATGTATCATATGATCTCACTGATATGAGGAATTCTTAATCGCAGGAAACAAACTGAGGGTTGCTGGAGTGGGGGGTGGGGTGGGAGGGATGGGGTGACTGGGTGATAGACACTGGGGAGGGTATGTGCTCTGGTAAGCGCTGTGAATTGTGCAAGACTGTTGAATCTCAGATCTGTACCTCTGAAACAAATAATACAATATATGTTAAGAAAAAAAAAAAAAAGAAGAAGGTAGCAGGAGGGGAAGAATGAAGGGGGGGAAATCGGAGGGGTAGATGAACCATGAGAGACGTTGGACTCTGAAAAACAAATTGAGGGTTCTAGAGGGGAGGGGGGTGGGAGGATGGGTTAGCCCAGTGTGGGTATTGAGGAGGGCACATTCTGCATGGAGCACTGGGTGTTATGCACAAACAATGAATCATGGAACACTACATCTAAAACTAATGATGTAATGTATGGGGATTAACATAAGAATAAAAAAAAAAAAGGTTTGGCATTACAGATCAGTGAGGAATGGAAAAGCTACTAATTTTTAGTTGATTTTGTATGTAAAATATGATCCAATCTTCATACTAAATGTAAAAATAAATTCTATATGTATTAAAATGTGAAAGGAAAATTTAAAAAAATTAGAAGTATAAGAAAATGTCTTTATATACATAAAGGAAAAGATTTTTAAATTCTACTTTATCAGAACTTTGTTCATCAAAAAGCAGCATAAAAGTGAAAAGATATGCCATAATTGCCAAAAGATATTTGCCACATACATAACCAACCAAATATTAGCCTCTAGAATATATCTATATATAAATATATATGAGCAACACCAATATAAGAAAGAAAAAAGTTATAAAGCCCAATGATAAAATGGACAACAGACATTTCTTCACAAAGAAAACACAATTTATTAGTATTAGGAAAAGGAAAGTTAATAACACAATGAGACACTCTTGATACCCACTAGATAATGGTAATTATCTGCTTTAAATAAAAATAAAAACAATAATAACAGTGTATATATTATTTTTATTATTATTAATATTTGGTGAGCATTTGCTAAGTATTAGGCACTGTGAAGAACACTTGTATCTTAGTTTTTTTAATATAAAATGTGTACTGTTCTCATATTATAGGATAGAAAAAGAGTGTTTAGCAAGATTAATAAGTATCTTGGGGTGAGGAGGTTCAAGATGGCAGTATAGGAAGATCCTGAGCTCACTTCCTCCCATGGACACACCAAATCTCCAGCTACATATATGGATCATTTCTCTCTGAAAAAGATCTGAAAACAGATTAATTGTCTATAACAAAGGAAAAAAGGACCACATTGAGACAGGTGGGAGAGGCAGAGGCTCTTGCAGAAAATCCCACATCCTGTAAAGCAATGCACAATAGTGAGGGATCTCATCAAATAACTGCTTCTCCTGGAGGAGTGAAAGGTTGGTGCTCCACATCAGGCACCCAGGCCCCTGGGATCTCCACTGGCAAAATGAGCCCCTAGAACACCTGGCTTGGAAAACCAATGGGGCTAATATCCAGGGGTCCCAAACAGATTTCCCTCTTGGAGGGCTTGTGTGCAGTCTAGCTCACCTGGAGACCCACTGGAAAAAAAGTGGTTTGAGAAGCACCTAGACTATATGTGAGAGAGATTCATTTGCTGAGCTGGGGGCATCAACTGGAGAGGTGAGGGATAGTTGAGATGCTCTCTAAAGATGGAGGCATGGCAGATGTTATTGTTGCAGTCTCCACATAACCTGCTAGTACAGGCAGCAAGATCAGACACAGTACCCTCCCACCACCTTGCGGGGATGAGTGGGGGTGCGCTGTCATGGCATTTCCTGAGGCAGGAGACCATGGGCATTTGCAGCACTCCTTCATCCCCTGGCTGGGGCTCATAAGTATGAGTGGTTGTGAGATTCTTTGGTACCCAGCCTAAAGTGAACATATGCACACAGACAAGGCACTTTCCCACTGCCTTTCTGCAGCTGGTGAGTATGCCCTGGCCCCAACACTCTCCTGCTCTCTTGCTAAAGCCAACAGATATACACAATCCACAAAGGAGATACCTCTTGATTGGCTCTGTTGATCAAGAGGACTGGCATTCCAGAGCTCCAGGAGATTGTAACAATTGGAAAGATAGTTCTTGGTGGGCCACAAAACCAGGGCATAGAGAGAATACTGAAACATACCACCAGTCTTCCTGTGAAAAAGACCTATTTACTTACAGTGGAGCTTCAGCCTGAGGGGTAGGCCTCAGGTTTCCCACACTCTAGAGGCTAAGAAGGCAAGGACCATAAGCAGGGAGACACACTTTGGCCTTGCTATAGCTTGATGAGACTTCACAAAAAGGAGATTATACACTCACCCAGAGCCCAAAGTTTTGCAAAGTTTGCCCAGAGTATACCTCCAGATCCTCTAGTCCAGAGGACAGCAGGGATTACCACTGCAGCCCGACAGGACTGCATATATTTGAATACTTTAAAAGCTGCTGCTTGAGGGTCTGGTTCAAATCAGCTTACTCCAGGTGCTAAAGGAAACTCCTCCTCGTGGATCGCTGACAGATCTTGGCAGAACCTCTAAAGGAGGGCATTTCAAGAATAAATCATGCAGTGTAGACAATCACAAAGGTTAAAGAGACAAGGGCAAAGAGCTAGGGCAAAATTAAATGAGAAGGGCATCATTTACACAAGGCCATTCCTTCAAGACTGAGAGATGTAGCTATTTCACACATACATAGTAACAAAGAGAGTCAAGCAAAATGAGGAACAGAGAAATATGTTCCAAACAAAAGAACAAAATAAAACCTCAGAAAAAGACCTTAATGATATGGAAATAAGTAATCTACCTGATAAAGAATTCAAGGTAATGATAATAAAGATGCTCACTGAACTTGGGCAACAAATGGATGAACACACAATAAAGAACTGAGAAAGAGACGGAAAATATAAGAAGGTACCAAACAGAAGTTACAGGACTGAAGAATAAAACTGAAAACTGAAACCAAACTGAAAAATGCACTTGCAATGGGGGAGGGGGTGGTGGTGGTGGGGTGGTGGTGGGGGGTGGGGGTGGTGTTCAACTGGATGAAATAGAAGAACAGATCACTAAGCTGGAAGATAGAGCAGAGGAACTAACCCAGAGGGAGCAGCAAAAAGAAAAAAGAATTTTAAAAATAATGATAACTTAAGGGACCTGTGGAACAATATCAGGTGCAATAACGTTAGCATTATAGGGATCCCAGAAGAAAAAGAGAGAAAGGGATAGAAAACTTATTTGAAGAACTAATGGCTGAAAACTTCCCTAGCCTTGGGGTGGAAACAGGCATCCAGATTCAGGAATCCCAGAGAGTTCCAACTAAGTGGAACCCAAAGAGACTCACACCAAGACACATTATAATTAAATTGTCAAAATTTAAAGACAGAGAATCTTTAAAGCAGTGAGAGAAAAAGAAATTGTTACATACATACAAGGGAAACCCCAAACTCAGCAGGATTCTCAGCAGAAAGTTTGCAAGCCGGAGTAGAATGACATATTCAGAGGTCTGAAAGAAAAAAACAAAAACAAAAACAGAACACTTCCAACTAAGAATATTTTACCCAACAAGGTGATCATGCAGAGTTGAAGGACATATAGAGTTTTCTAGACAAACAAAACTTAAAGGAGATCCTCACTACTAAACTAGCCTTACAAGACATATTCAAGGGACTTCTTTAAGCTGAAAAGAAATGGCACCAAGTAATAACAGGAAAACATATGAAAGTAAAAATCTCATTGAAAAAAGTAAATATTTGGTAAAGATAGTGTATTAATCAGGATGCCTGGGTGGCTCAGTTGGTTAAGTGTCTGCCTTTGGCTCAGGTCATGATCCCAGGGTCCTGGGATCAAATCCTGCATCAGGCTCCTTGCTCAGCGGGGAGCCTGCTTCTCCCTCTACCTGCTGCTCCCCCCTGCTTGTGCTCTCTCTCTGTCTCTGACATATAAATAAATAAAATCTTAAAAAAAAATGGTGGATTAATCACATATAAAGCTACTAAGAAGGTTAAAAGACAAGGGTAGTAAAATTAACTAAAACTATAGTAATTAGTTAAGGGGTACATAAAATAAAAAGATGTTGGGGTGTCTGGGTAGCTCAGTCAGTTGAGTGTCTGACTCTTGACCTCAGGGTTGTGAGTTCAAGCCCCATGTTCAAGCCCCATGCCCAACATGGAGCCTACTTAAAAAATAATAAGTAAATAAATAAATGAAAAGGATGAAAAAAGTGACATCAAAAATGTAAAATGTGGAGGAAGAAGTAAAAATATAGAGTTTTGAAATGTGCTCAAATTTAAGTTGCTGTGAATTTAAAATAGACATATACATAGGATGATATAAGTGAACCTCATACAAAAGGACACAAAAGGTTTACAGGCAAAACCACAGAGCAAAAACTTATAGTGTATACACAAAAGACAATGAAAAAGGAATATAACATAACACTAAAGAAAGTCATCAAACCACAAGGGAAGAGAGAAAGAGAAGAAAAGAACAGAGAACTACAAAAACAGAAAGAAAACAATCAACAAAGTGGCAATAAATATACTCCTATCAATAATTGCTTTAAATATGATGGACTAAAGTCTCCAATCAAAAGACATAGAGTGGTTGAATGGATATAAAAGGACACATCTATATGCTGCCTCTAAGAGACTTAGTTCAGAAGTAAGGAACAAGATAGGGATGTCCACTCTCACCATTACTATTTTTTTTAAAATTTTTTATTGTTATGTTAATCACCATACATTACATCATTAGTTTTTGATGTAGTGTTCCATGATTCATTGTTTGCGTATAACACCCAGTGCTCCATGCAGAGCATGCCCTCTTTAATACCCATCACCACGCTAACCCATCCTCCCACCCCCCTCCCCTCTAGAACCCTCAGTTTGTTTTTCAGAGTCCATCGTCTCTCATGGTTCGTCTCCCCCTCTGATTTCCCCCCTTCATTCTTCCCCTCCTGCTATCTTCTTCTTTTTTTTTTTTTTAACATATATTGTATTATTTGTTTCAAAGGTACAGATCTGTGATTCAACAGTCTTGCACAATTCACAGCACTCACCATAGCACATACCCTTACTATTTAACACAGTACTGGAAATCTTAGCCTCAGCAATCAGACAACAACAACAACAAATAAAAGGATCCAAATCAGCAAGGAAAAAGTCAAACTTCCACTATTTGCAGATGACATAATACTCTATGTAGAAAACTTGAAAGATCACCAAAAAATTGCTAGAACTAATATATGAATTCAGCAAAGTCGCAGCATATAAAATCATTGTACAGAAATCTGTTGCCTTTCAATACACCAATAATGAAGTAGCAGAAAAAGAAATCAAGGAATCGATCTCACTTACAATTGCATCAAAAACCATAAAATACCTAGGAATAAACCTAAACAAAGAAGTAAAAGATCAGTAAAAGATCTGTACTCTGAAAACTATAGAACACTTATGAAAGAAATTGGAGAGGACACAAAGAAATGGAAAAACATTCCATGATCATGGATTGGAAGAACATTGTTAAAATGCCTATACTACCTAAAGCAATCTACACATTTTTTTAAATGTAAATTTTAGTTAGTGAACATACAGTGCAATACTGGTTTCTGCAGGAGATTCAGTGATTCATCACTTGTATACAACTAATCTTCGACAAAGCAGGAAAGAATACCCAATGGAAAGAAGACAGTGTATTCAACAAATAGCATTGGGAAAATTGGACAGGAACATGCAAAAGAATGAAACTGGGCCACCTTCTTACACCATACAGAAAAATAAATTCAAAATGGATGAAAGACCTAACTGTGAGTCTTGAAACCATAAAATCCTAGAGGAGAACACAGGCAGCAACCTCTTTGACCTTGGCAATAATAACTTCTTACAAGTCACTGGAGGCAAGGGAAACAAAAGCAAAAATGAACTATTAGGACTTCATCAAGGTAAAAAGCTTCTGCACAGTGAAGGAAACAATCAATAAAACTAAAAGGCTATCTTCAGAATGGGAGAAGATATTTGCAAATGACATATCTGATAAAGGGTTAGTATCCAAAATCTATAAAGAACTTACCAGACTCAACATCCCCCCCAAAAATAATCCAGTTAAGAAATGGGCAGAAGATATGAACAGACGTTTTTCTAAAGAAGACATCCAGATGGCTTATAGATACACAAAAAGATGCTCAACATCATCATCAGGGAAATACAAATCAAAACCACAATGAGATACCACCCCCCCACCTGTCAGGATGGCTAAAATTAACACAAGAAACAACAGGTGTTGGCAAGGATGTGGAGAAAGGGGAACTCTTTTACATTGTTGGTGGGAATGCAAACTGATGCAGCCACTCTGGAAAACAGTATGGAAGTTCCTCAAAAAGTTAAAAATAGAACTCCCCTATGATCCAGCAATTGCACTACTAGGTATTTACCCAAAGGATATAAAAATACAGATTTGAAGGGGTACATGCACCATGATGTTTACAGCAGCAGTATAAAAAATAGCCAAACTATGGAAAGAGCCTAAATGTCCATTGACTGATGAATGGATAAAGAAGATGTGGTATATATACATAATGGAATATTACTCATCCATCAAAAAGAATGAAATCTTGCCAATCTCAATCATGTGGATGGAGATAGAATGTATTATGTTAAGTGAAATAAGTCAGTCAGAGAAAGACAAGTACCATGATTTCACTTATATGTGGAATTTAAGAAACAAAACAGATGAACATATTGAAGGGGGTAAGAAAAGAGCGAGGGAAACAAACCATAAAAGATTCTTAATGATAGAGAACAAACTGAGGGTTGATGGAGGGAGGTGGGTGGGGGATGGGCTAGATTGGTGATGGGTATTAAGGAGGGCACTTGTTATGAGAACACTGGGTGTTGTATGTAAGTGATGAATTGCTGAATTCTACTCCTGAAACCAATATTGCACTGTGTGTTGACTAACCAGAATTTCAATAGAAATTTGAAGAAAAATAAAAGAAAGTGGAAGGATGAAAAAAATATTTCATTCAAATGGAAATGAAAAAAAGATGATGTAACTATACTCTTTACAGACAAAAAAGACTTTATTTTTTATTTATTTATTTTTTTAAAGATTTTATTTATTTATTTGACAGAGAGATAGAGAGCACAAGTAGGCAGAGAGGCAGGCAGAGGGAGAGGGAGAAGCAGGCTCTCCGCTGAGCAAGGAGCCTGATGTGGGGCTCGATCCCAGGACCCTGGGATCATGACCTGAGCCGAAGGCAGCCATTTAACCAACTGAGCCACCCAGGCGCCCCAAAAAAGACTTTAAACCAAAGACCATAATAGAAGACAGAGTCTCTGCCTAATGATAAAGGGGTCAATCCAGAAAGAAGTATAACATTTATAAATATATATGCACCCAACATAGGAACACCTAAATATATAAAGCAAATATTAACAGACCAAAAGAGAGAAATTGACAGTAATACCAATAATAATAGATTTTAACACCCAAATTATGTCAACGGACTGATCATACAGACAGAAAATCTATAAGGAAACATCAGCTTTAAATCATACAAAAGACCAGATGGACTTAATAGATACACTCTGAACATTCCATCCAAAAGCAGTAGAATATACGTTCTTCTCAGGTACACATGAAACATTCTCCAGGATAGCTCACATGCTAGACCACAAAACAAGTCTCAAATAATTCAAGACTAAAATTACAATGGTATGAAACTAGAATTCAGTCACAAGAAGAAAACTGAGAAAACTACAAATAAGTGGAGATTAAATAACATGTTACTGAACAACTACTGAATCATAGAGGAAACCAAAGGAGAAATAAAAAAATACCTAGAAACAAATGAAAACAGAAATATGACATATCAAAGTCTATGGAATGCAGCAAAAGCAGTTCTAAAAAGGAAGTTTATAGAAATATAGGCCTACCTCTAGAAACAAGGGAAATCTCAAATAAATAATTTAACTTTATATCTAAATGAATAAAAAAGAAAAAAACCCCAAGAATAGTAGAAAGAAGGAAATAATAAAGATCAGAGTGGAAATAAATGAAATATAAACTAAAAAGATAATAGATCAATGAAATTAATAGTTCTTTTTTTTAAAAAAGATAAACAAAATTGACAAACCTTTAGCTAGACTTAACAGGAAAAAAACAGAGAGAGCTCAATAAATAGAATTGAAAGAGAAGTTATAACTGATACCAAAGAAAAACAAAGGATCCTAAGAGTCTACTATGAACATTTATATACCAATAAATTTGACAATCTAGACGAAATGAATAAATTCCTAGAAGTTTATAATCTTCCATGACCAAATCATAAATAAATAGAAAATTGAATAGACCAATTACTAGTAAGGTGATTGAATAAGTAATCAAAAACCTCTAAATGAACAAAAGTCCAGGACCAGAGGACTTCACTGGTAATTTCTTACCAAACATTCAAAGATTTAATACCTGTCCTCAAACTCTTCCAAAAAATGGAAGAGGAAGGAAAGCTCCCAAACTCATTTTATGAGGCTAGCATTGCCCTGATACCAAAAACCAGCCAAGAACCCTACGAAGAAAAGAAAATAACAGGCCAATATCCCTGATGAACACAGATGCAAAAATCCTCAACAAAATAATTAGCAAACCAAATTTAATAATACATTAAAAGGATCATACAGCATGATCAAATGGGATTTATTCCAGGGAGTCAAGGTAGTTCTACGTCCACAAATCAGTGTGATACACCACATTAACAAAATGAAAAAAAATATGAAAAAAAATACAATCATCTCAATAGATGCAGATAAAGCATTTGACAAAGTTCAACTCATTTATGATTAAAAACTCTCAATCAAGTAGGCATAGAGAGAATGTACCTTAACATAATAAAGGCCATATATGACAAACCCACAGCTAACACCATACTCAATGGTGAAAAGCTGAAAGCTCTTCCTCTAGGATCAGGAATGAGAAAGAATGCCTACTATTTTCACTTCTATTCAACATAGTATTAGGAGTATTATGCCAATAGGTAAAGAAAAAGAAATAGAAGGCATCCAAATTAGAAAAAAGTAGAAGTAAAAGTGTCACTACTTGCAGATGTCATGATACTTTTATAGAAAACCTAAAGACTATACCAAAAAATGTAAGAATAAATGAATTCAGTACAGTTATAAAAAAAAAAAGATCAATATACAAAAATCTACTGTGTTTCTATTTACTAATAACAAACTATCAGAAAGAGGAATCAAGAAAATATTCCCAGTCATAATTGTATCAAAAAAGAATACCTAAAAACAAATTTAACTAAGGTGATGAAAGACCTGTGCATGGAAAACTGTAAGACACTGATGAAAGAAATTGGAGACACAAATAAATGGAAAGATAGTCTGTGCTCATTGATTGGAATAATTAATATTGTTAAAATGTCCATATTACCAAAGCCGTCTACAGATGCAGTGCAATTCCTATCAAAATTCTAATATTACTCAGCCAACAAAAAGAATAAAATTTTGCCATTTGTAGTGACATGGATGGAGCTAGAGTGTATTATGCTAAGTGAAATAAGTCAGCCTGGGAAAGACAAATACCATATGATTTCACTCATTTGTGGAATTTAGGAAACAAAACAAATGAATGTGTGGGAAGGAGAAAAAAAAGGAGGGAGAAGGAGAGAGGTGGAGGCAAACCATAAGAGACTCTTAAAGATAGAGAACAAACTAAGGGGTGTGGGTGGGGGATGGGCTAAATGGGTGATGGGTATTAAGGAGGGCACTTGTTATGATGAGCACTGGGTGTTACATGTAAGTGATGAATCACTAAATTCTACTCCTAAAATCAATATTATACTATATGTTAACTAATTAGAATTTAAAGTTTGGAAGAAAAAAAATTCTAATGACACTTTTCACAGAACATAGAACAAATAATTCTAACATTTGTATGGAACCACAAAAAACCCTGAATAGCCAAAATACTTTCAAGAGAAAACAAAGCTGAAGGTATCATGATTCCTTGACTGCAAACAATTTAGGTTTACACCTAGAGGAATAGAAAAAGAACAAACAAAGCCCAAGGGTAGTAGAAAGAAGGAAATAATAAGATCAGAGTGGAAATAAATAAGAGACTAAAAAGATAATAGAAAAGATCAATGAAATTAATAGCTGCTTTTTAAAAAAACATAAACAAAATTGACAAATCTGTGTCCATCAATGCCTGAATGGATAAAGAAGATGTGAGACATATGTATTTTATATAAACAAGGTGATATATAGATTATATATAAACAATGTGATACACACAATGGAATACTACTCAGCTATAAAAAAGAATGAAATCTATTTGCAACAACATGGATGGACCTTGAGGGTACTGTACTAAGTGAAACAAGTCAGAGAAAGACAAATATCACATGATTAACAAATGTGTGGTATCTAAAAAAATAAAACAAACAAAGAAATAAAACAAAACAAATCCCAGACTCACAGATACAGATAACAGTTTAGTGGTTTCCAGAGGTAAAGCAGGTTGGTGGGGGCAAAATGGGGGAAGGGGACTAAGAAGTACAAACTTCCAGTTATAAAATAAGTAAGTCATAGGAGATTTAATGTACAGAATGGGGAATACAGTCAATAATATTGTATTACCTTTGTGAAATAGCAGATGGTAACTAGACTTATTGTGGTGACCATTTTGCATTGTATACAAATGTTGAATCACTGTGCCATACACCTGAAACTAATATAATATTGTACGTTAACCACACTCAATAAAAAAAACTTGCTATGTAATGATAAAGCCTAGATTAAAATCCACATCTGTTTGACATCATATCCTATACTTTTAACCATAACTCTTGATAATAATTGCTGGATAAATTAAACAGTTAACTAAGGCAACTACTGTGTGCCTATAAATTTTCAAGGCATTAGATACACAGTGATGAACAAGAGTCCAGGACAATGAAGCCTAATAGAGTTTATAATCTATGGGGGGAAATGGACTTGATGCTCCCAGAGTTTTGTGTTATCCCATAATTTAAAAAATGAATCTGAACATTGCTTTACCCAAGGTAGTATATCTATTGAGATACTGATTTTTGATACTGTATATGGTTGTGGAAATAGTATAGAAATAATAGGAACTTTCAGGCCCTCTCAAATCATACCTAAAAAGTGGCTACATAAGCTGTAAATTCAACTTGTAGACAGTCATAGTTCTTGGAATAAATGAAAGTGTAATAGTTGAACCAATTTTATTATATTTTCTGTCATGTTAGTATAAGTACTGTCAAATCAAACAATTGTTTTTTTTTTTTCTTTCACTTTGAGTAAATGAGCTTTGTGGAGATCTAGTCACTCCTTTATTCTTTTGACAGCTTGTTATGCTCATTACATGATATGTGGGATTATCAAATCAATAAGATTTCACTGTTTCTGAAATACATTATAAAATGGGATAAACTCTTTGAATATTTCTAAATACAAGTTTCAAGTCAAACTTAAAATCAGGTTAAATTCAAAACATAGAAGCTGACACACAAAACTATTTATGGCATTCTTAAACCATAGCTCATGGGCATTCAAAGTTTGCTTTGGAAGTAAGTAAAAAACATCAAGATGATAGCTGAGAAAATTTTGAAGTCTTTGACTAAATGGGAAAAATAAGGTATATGGATGGGCATTGTGAAAATATGAGTAGATTTCTGAAGAAAAGGAAAGACAGAATTTTTTTTTAAGTGAGAAGGACCAACCAGTGGTAGCTGGTTGTATGTCTGCTTTCTCTGTTAGACCAGTAGGTCCTTGAGGGCATGGTTGTGTGATAATCATTTTTGTGTTCCCTACACCTCATTCAGGGCCAGGTATATGGAAAGTCCTCAACAAATATTATTTGATTAATTTAATTAATAAATATAAAGCCTTTAATGAGGCCAAGGAAGCTGGGTTCTTTTCACTTCAATTACAACAAATCGTACATTGTAAAATTTTATTAGCTATTATGTCTGTTGAACCATCACTACAGGTTAACTCTGTACAATATAGTCCTGTATTACAACAGAGATTACTACTCTATGAGGAAGTCTTTCCTGAGGCTCCCTGCCCCAGGCAGAAAGGAAATTCTTCCTCCTCCATGCTCCCATAGACGTCTAATATTATCTCTAATAAAGCATGTGTTACACTGAATCATAAATCTTTTTAACATGCACATTTTATCAGTAGATTCTGAGCATACTGAGCTAAAGATAATGTTTGCTTTGTTCCCAGTTGTAGTAACATATTTCTTAGCACCATAGCAGGGTAAGAGAAAGCATACTGTGGAAGTAGAAGATCTCCATTCTAAAACTTGGATTCTGTGACTATATCACCTAATATGGCAAAAGGGACTTTACAAATGTAATTAAGAATGCTGAGATGAGGAGATTATCTTGGATTATCTAGGTGAGCCCAATGTAATTATAAGAGCCCTTATAAGAGGGAGACAGGATCATCAAAGGCAGAGGCAGTTATATGAAGACAGAAATAGAGAAGATGTCATGATGCTATGTAGATATCACTATGAGGAAGAGACCACAAGCTAAATAAGTTTTACAAAATTTTACAAAAAAGCAATTATTATTTACATATGGACTGTTTGTCCAGTCCTGAATGTGATTCCTCAAAGAGTAATTTAAAAATATAATTTTATTATTAAAGACTGCCTTTGTTTCAATCATGGCATCAACTCTTACTATTGTGATATTGAATAATCTTCCTTAACCTCACTGTTTCCCCTCACCAGTTCTTCTTATATTAAATCAGAGGTACAACTTAATCCAAAACAAAATATCAATGGAACTTATCTGGGGGTGGGTATTTAAAAGTGACTTTAAAATTTAAAGTTGTGGAAGTGCAAAGAATGCATATTTTTGTTATATTTTTGGCAGAATAAACAGTAAAGTGGAAGATGCTGCTATATATTGTAAGATATACCAAAACCATAATCAAAATCTGGATTTTCTGAAAGGATTAACAGGTACACCAGTGAATCTGAACTGATAATTGTGAAATAAATGTAGTAATGCTAACATTTAACATTAATGAGCTACTAATATTGCCAGGCACTGTTCTAAGCACTTTATATGTATTATTTTTTAATTTCCTCATAAACCTGAGTTAGATACTTATTAATATTCCTATATTATTTACAAAGAAACTTAAGCACAGAAATATTAAGTAATCTTTTTTTTTTTAAAGGTTTTATTTATTTATCTGAGAGAGAGAATGGGAGACAGAGAGCATGAGAGGGGAAGGGTCAGTGGGAGAAGCAGACTCCCTGCTGAGCAGGGAGCCTGATGCGGGACTCGATCCCGGGACTCCAGGATCATGACCTGAGCCGAAGGCAGTCGCTTAACCAACTGAGCCACCCAGGCGCCCCGAAATATTAAGTAATCTTAACTAAGAACATTGAGTTAGGAATTAGTATGCAAGAAATTTAAGTTAAAGAAAGCAGACCACATCAAAAATGTTAAGGAAACTGGAAATTTGGAAAAGTATAAGTCATATCTTCAGCTCATATCATATATCAAATAATATTTCATTTTATGTGAAACCCTCATATAATATATAATTTTATATGAATAAAGTAGGATATAAAACTGCAAATATAATATGATTTCAAACTGGTAAAATATGAATTGAAGAGTTAAATACAAATAATTAAACCATAGGAACAAAAAGAAAATCCAGATCGATTTTTTAATTGATCATAGGACAAGCAAGTATTTTCTAAGTATAAAACAGTATAATAAAAAAGAAAAATCTGGATGCAGTTCACCACAAGCAAAATTTAAACCACTGTATTATGAAAACCCCAAAATTTGAATCTAGAAAATAGTGAAGCAAAAAAGTGTAAAATATGATATAAGTAGATCATACAAACCAGTAAGAAAAAAGAATAATACCTCAACAGAAAAAATTAGCAAAGAGCTGAGAGCAGGAACATATTAGAAATGAATTAATACAAATGTTAAACTTATAGGAAATCCAAAGTTATGCATATTAAAGGAATATAAAAAAAATGACAATGAAATGGCAGAACTCACCACACTCCAATTTACAAAAATTTAAAAGCATAATTCAAAACTCTTTAATTTTGATGATAGGCTCTTCACCTTGGGAATCACAGAAAACCTCTTTAATGGATCAAATTAACACTAATAATATTTGCACTCATTATGAGGGGATGGGTGTTGCAGGGAAGGCAGGTGTGTGTGATGGTTAATTTTACACGTCAATTTGCCTAAGCCATGGTACCGAGATACTTGATTAAATGCATTTTTAGATGTTTCCATGAAAGTATTTTTTGGATGGGATTAACGTTTAAATCAGCAGCCTTTGTGTAAAGCAAATTGCCCTCCATAACATGAGTGGATCTCATCTAATCAGTTGAAGGCCTTAGCAAAGAAGACTGAAGTCTCCCAAGAGATAAAACTCTGCCGGCGACTGCCTTCGGAGTTGAACTGCAACACTTCCTGGAGTTTCCAGCCTGCCAGCCTACGCTGCAGATTTTGAATTCACCAGCCTCCCTAATCATGAGACAATTCCTTAAAATAAATACTTCTCTCTCTCTCTCTCCCCACCCAACAGATAGGCGTGCTCGTGCGCATACGCGTGCATGTGCACGCACACACATACGCGCGTGCACACACGCACACGCGTGCGTGCATCCTATTTCTCTGGGGAACCCCGACTAATACAGCAGCTACCTAAGGAAGGTAAATACAGTTGTTTCACATATTAGCAATTTTGATATAAGAGCCTTTTGGGAAAAAAAAAAATCATCTCATTTATTCTTATACGATCCAAAATAAATACATGCTACTTATTTCTACAGTTCTACTTTTCTGATGAAAGAGAAAACAACCATCTTTACTATACGATTCCTGCCACAAGTGAAGAGCTAGGACTAGAACTAAAGTACAATATTGAATATAAATATGCTATGTTCCCAAATGACTTTGTTGCCTTTCACTTAAGTTTAGATAGAATTACTTATATTTAAATAAAAGGTTATGTTTCAAAAGGAGAAATAAATAAGCACATTCCTCTTTCAACATGAGATTAATTTATAATCTAATTTACTAGTTTTCATATATAAGGATCTGTGAGATTCAACTGTTGACTGCATTAATACTATATTTTTAGAGCAAGTCATCTTTAGGATAAAATTGTTGATTACTGCTCAGCCATTGTAATAGGCTAAGATATCTAAACCTATTTAAGATTGAAGGGGCACCTGGGTGGCTCAGTTGGTTAAGGACCTGCCTTTGGCTCAGGTCATGATGTCAGGGTCCTGGAATTGAGCCCCATGTTGGGCTCTCTGTGAGTCTGCTTCTCCTTCTCTCTCTGCATTCCCCTCTTGCTCATGCTAACTTTCTCTCAAACAAATAAATAAAATCTTAAAAAAAGATTGAATTGCTTTGGTTTCATGTTTCATCTCAGAATGTTTATTAAGAGGTACTGTTTTAAGATGGGGAAAATCCTAAAGCTTCAATGCATTGTGTGAGGTGATTTATCTATAAGGTAACAATCAGGTACCAATAAGGTAACAATTGGAAAGAAATGTACAAATAAATGTCTAATGAATATTCTTTGATGGCAATGAATACAATTTTTAATTCCCAATTTAATGAATTTTTTTAAAAAACTAATCTTAAAGCTACAATTATTTGCTTGTGTTTAGATATCATATAAACAATAGTAGTCATAACAGTTTACATTTAGCTAGTGTTTTTTTTATAAATCAAGTGTTTTGGAGATGCATTATCTTAGGGAATACTCCCTATACCACTGTGCTAGCAGAATTCTAAGATGATTTCCAATGAGTCATGGCCTTGTAGAATTGCTTTGAGTGCAGGCAGAACCTGTGACTTCTAATCAGTAGAATATGGCAAAGGTGATAGAGTGTCACTCTTATGATTATGTTAGATTATATGGTTGCATAACTCTGTCTTAGCAGTCAGAGGGAGAGTGGACCCACTTGGTCTCGAAGAAGTAAGCACTATGCTGTGAGAGGGCTGGTGATAGGGCTACAATGCAGCCAGGATCTGTGCGGGCCTCAGGAGTTGAGAGTGATCCCTGGCTGGTAGTCAGCAAGAAAAAACTGAGTATGGGCAGCAAATGTGACCTTGGAAGAGGATCCTGACCTTAAGAAAGGAACACAGCTTTGCTGACAACTAGAGTGTAATCTTATGAGATCCTGAGCAGAGGACCCAGTTAAGCTATGCCTACACTTCTGATCTATGGAAATTTTGATACTGTCTAAGTTGAAATCTGCAGTAATTTGCTATACAACAATAGAAAACTGTTGCAAGCACTAATACAAAAAACTTCTACAAACTTTTACTATTTAGGAGAAGTAGTAATTCATACATAGAAGTCATGTAAACATCCCATGTCCACAAAGCATGTAAAAGATTCATATCTTTCTCTACCCAAAGGCAAGGCCTGTGACCTTCCTATCTCAGCACAGAAAATATAGTTGTAATAATAGGAGTTGATCTTGGGGTTCTATTGTCATGATTTTACAATGTATACAGTAAATGATATATAAATCAACTTTCATTTCTTACATGTGATTATGGGAGTTAAAAATTACTTTTCTCTCTTAGAAACAGGCAACTTCCTGTAAATGGAAATTTCAAGCTAAAGTTCATGTACTTACTGATGAGTTCTGTGGCTGGTCTGTCATTACTTAAACCATCTGCCTGAGAGCATTGCAACTCAAGATTAAGGAAATAGGACCCCTTAATCTTTATCTAGTGACTCAAATTACATTGGTACTCTTATTGCCGTCAAATAGGAGGTGGGTGGTAGATCCTAGCCAATGGAAAGGAGTTCTCACAGTCCTGGGGTACATAAAAAAAACTATTATTTTCTTAGATAGGTCTTCTTGCTTAGACCACAATTTTATATTCTTTTCTCTCCTCAAACCTCCAGTACCTCTTCCTCCATCCTTATTCCCAACTGAACTTGCTTTCCAATTCACTGAAAAAAATTAAGGGAAAAAAAAAAAAAAAAAAACCTTCACAAACTTCCAGCATCCATCTCTCATTTATCTTTGTGCCAGTATACTCTACTTTCTCTCCTGTTACTGTGGATGCTCCTAGTGACGGCCAATCTCTCAACTTGAGCAATAGATCTCACCCTCTGTCACCAACTCAAAGGATGGTATCTCAACAATTCTTCAATTATTCCTTAAGTCTACTGGCACATCAGTTCCCCATTCTCTACTTGATCATCTGTATTAGTGTACAAATGTTTTGAAAAACCAGATCCTTTCTTGGTCACATTTCATTGCCTAGTATTTATTTTTCACTTTATGTTTATAAAAAAAGGTCTTTAGTAAGGTATTTATACTCGTTTCCACAATTTCTTCCCTCATTTTCTCTTGAAACTATTCCAATCAGATTTTGTTACTACCTTATAATTCAGCTAAAATTCTTACCAAGGTAACCAACAACTTCCCTATTCTGAGATTATCTTATTTGGTCTAGTGATTATAAACATCATATGTGGAATACTCTCATGTCATTATCACCAGCAAGAACATTTCTGCTGAACTTAAAAATCATATGTCAGCAGTCCACCGTATATTTCCACTTGGAGGTCTGAAATGCATCTCAAGTTTTACGTGATCAAAACTGAGCTCCTGATACTTTCCCCTACACCTCTCTTCTCTGCAGCCTTCCCTTTGTTAAAGGCAATTTCATTCTTCTGCTTGCTTAGGCAAGCCATCCTGGTCATCCTTTACTACCTTATTTTTCTTCCTCCTATCATCTGGTCATCAGAAATTTCTACTGGCTCTATCTTTAAAATATATCCAGAATTTGATGACTTCTCATTACAGCCACAGGCACCACCTTGATCCAAGCTACCATGATCTCTTTTCTGGATTACTAAAATAGCCTCCCTACTTATGTCTATAACTCCTTTCAGTCTATTCTGAACCCAGCAAAGTGACCCAGCTGAACTGTAATTTAGATTTTGTCATAAATCTGTTCAAAATCTTCACTGCTTTTCAATCTTACTCTGTAGACAAGCAAATAGTTTGCAAGGCTCTAAATAATATGGCTAGAAATAAATGATATAGAAACTAAAAAACACTAGATCAATGAAACCAGGGGCTAGCTCTCTGAAAAAATTAATAAAATTGATAAACCCCTCACCAGACTTATCAAAAAGAAAAGAGAAAGGACCCAAGTAAATAAAACCACAAATGAGAGAAGAGAAAGAACAACAAGCACACAGAAATACAAACAATTAGAATATTATGAAAAAATATAGCCAACAAATTGGACAACCAGGAAGAAATGGATAAATTCCTAGAAACATCTAAACTACCAAGACTGAAACAGGAAGAAATAGAAAACTTGAACAGACTGATAACCAGCAAAGAAATTAAATCAGTAATTTAAAAACTCCCAACTAACAAAAGTCCAGGGGCCAGATGGCTTCACAGGGGAATTCAACCAAACATTTAAAGAAAAGTTAATACCCATTCTTCTCAAACTGTTCCAAAAAATAGAAATGGAAGGAAAACTTCCAAACTCATTCTAGGAGGCCAGCAACCATAATTCCAAAACCAGACAAAGACTCCACTAAAAGAGCTATAGGCCAATATCCCTGATGAACATGGATGCATAAATTCTCAACAAAATACTAGCAAACCAAATGCAACAATACATTAAAAGAATCATTCACCACAATTGAGTGGGATTTCTTCCTGGGCTGAAAGGGTGGTCCAATATCCCCAAATCAACCAATGTGATACATCACATTAACAGAAGAAAGGAAGAGGTCATTTCAATAGCTGCAGAAAAAGCATGTGACAGAGTACAACATCCATTCATGATTAAAACCCTCAACAAAGTGGGTTTAGGAGGAGCATACCTCAACATAACAAAGGCCATATATGAAAAACCCATAGCTAATATCACCCTCAATGGGGAAAAACTGAGAGCTTTTCCTTCATGGTCAGGAACAAGACAGGGATGCCCACTCTCATCACTGTTATTAACATAGTACTGGAAGTCCTAGCCACAGCAATCAGACAACAGAAAGAAATAAAAGGCATCCAAATCAGCAAGGAAGATGTGAAACTTTCACTATTTCAGATGACATGATCTCTCTATAGAAAACCCAAAAGACTCCACCAGAAAACTGCTAGAACTGACACACAAATTCAGTAATGTCTCAGGATACAAAATCAATGTGCAGAAATCTGTTGTACTTCCATACACCACTAATGAGGCAGCAGAAAGAGAAATCAAGAAATTGATCCGATTCACAATTACACCAAAAACAGTAAGATACCTAGGAATAAACCTAACCAAAGAGGCGAAAGATGTATACTCTGAGAAGTATACAACACTGATGAAAGAAATTGCAGATGACACAAAGAAATGGGAAAACATTCCATGCTCATGGATTGGAAGAACAAATATTGTTAAAATGTCTATACTACCCATCTACACATTTAATGCAATCCCTGTCAAAGTACCACCAGCATTTTTCACAGAGCTACAACAAACGGTCCTAAAATTTGTATGGAACCACAAAAGACCCTGAACAGCCAAAGCAAACTTGAAAACAAGAAAAGCAAAGCTGGAGGTATCACAATTCCAGACTTCAGGTTATATTACAAAGCTATAGTGATCAA